>NC_081556.1:153642058-153922058 GCF_963082655.1 Stomoxys calcitrans | reverse complement strand
CATGAAAATACAAAGTGATCTCCGTTGGGCTAAACATGTATTCAAAGTGTCGAAAGAAGCATTCAAGTCTTTAGGCTTCCTTAAACGGTGTAAGAATTACTTCACTCCATCTGATCTTCTTAACATCTACACCACTTTCATAAGACCGAAAATGGAGTACAACTCACATGTATGGGCTGGAGCTCAAAAATCATTCCTGGAGCTACTGGACCGTGTACAGTAGCTCCAGGATGGTGTTGATTGTGGACAGTGGGGTATCCAACTCTATTGCCTCCCTTCATCATCGTCGCAATGTGGGTTGTTTGGCGCTGTTCTATCGGTACTTTCATGGTGTGTGTTCGTCTGATATTCGTCTTCTTATTCCTGATGTAAGGATGTATGTCAGGGATACTAGACATTCCAGCAACTCACAACCGTTTGTAATTGATTGCCCATAGAGAAGAGAGAATTCTTATTTCACCCGAACCGTTCGTATGTGGACACGACTTCCGGCTAATATTTTTCCCACCCACTTTGACATCCGAAGATTTAAGATTCTTAATTTCCTCTCGCCAACACAATGCACTGCATTCATAGGGAACATCCCCTGCGTGTTGGCTGACAGAAAAAAAGAATCGTCATTAACTCTATCGGCCTGTTCGCAGAACGTCTTCCAGGAGGGACGTTTTTCCACTCTGATTAACTTATTGTATTTTTGAGCCCTGTGTAATACACACCCAAATAAGCCGCCGCTCTTCTACAAGGTGCTCTGTTATTAAGTATGCGGGAATTTTACCAAAAATATAATTTTGTCTCTTTGGAAAAAACTTTTTTTTTATCTATATAAACCTTTTAAACTTACCAATTGTTTTTCATTTATTAGCCAAAAGGATGGTAAATATACTTCTAACTAACAGCCGTCAAAATCGGTTTGGAAAACTTACCTAGAAAAAAAAAGAAAAAAACGAAAAAGTTAAACTACGAATCTAAAGTTTTAATGCTTTTCATTTTATTTTTTGTAACACCTCGAAATATGCGTCTGAGACCCCATACAGTATATATATTCTTGATCGTCATGTCATTTTAAGTCGATCTAGCCATGTCCGTCCGTCCGTCTGTCCGTCCTTCCGTCCGTCTGTCTATCGAAAGCACGCTAACTTTCGAAGGAGTAAAGCTAGCCGCTTGAAGTTTTGTACAAATACTTCTTATTACTGTAGGTCAGTTTGTATTGTAAATGGGCCAAATCGGTCCATGTTTTCACATAGCTGGCATATAAACTGATCTTGGGTCTTGACTTCCTGAGCCTCTAGAGGGCGCAATTCCTATCGGATTTTATTGAAATTTTGCACGTAGTGTTTAGGTAGCACTTCCAACAACTACGCTAAGTATGGTTTAAATCGGTCCATGTTTTGATATAGCAGCCATATAAACCGATCTTGGGTCTTGACTTCTTGAGCCTCTAGAGGGCGCAATTCTTATCCGATTTTATTGAAATTTTGCACGTAGTGTTTTGGTAGCACTTCCAACAACTACGCTAAGTATGGTTTAAATCGATCCATGTTTTCATATAGCTGCCATATATACCGATCTTGGGTCTTGACTTCTTGAGCCTCTAGAGAGCGCAATTCTCGTCCGATTTAACTGAAATTTTGCACATAGTGTTTTCGTAGCACTTCCAATAACTACACTAAGTATGATTCAAATCGGTGCATAATCTCGTATAGCTGCCATAAAAACCGATCTTGGATCTTGACTTCTTGAGCCTCTAGAGGGCGCAATTCTCATCCGATTTTATTGAAATTTTGCACCTAGTGTTTTGGTAGCACTTTCAACAACCACGCCAAGTATGATTCAAATCGGTGCATAATCTGGTATAGCTGTCATATAAACCGATCTTGGATCTTGACTTGTTGAGCCTCTAGAGGGAGCAATTCTCATCCGATTTGGCTGAAATTTTGTACAACGGCTTCTCTCATGACCTTCAACATACGTGTCTAATATGGTCTGAATCGATCAATAGCTTGATACAGCTCCCATATAAACCTATCTCCCGATTTTGCTTCTTGAGCCCCTACAAGGGGCATTTGTTATCCGAATGAACTGATATATTAAACAATGACTTCTACAATGTTGAGCATTCATTTATGGTCTGAATGGGACTATAACCTGATATAGCTCCAATAGCATAACAGTTCTTATTCAATATTTTATGTTTGTCTAAAGAGAGATACCGCGCATAGAACTCGACAAATGCGATCAATGGTGGAGGGTATATAAGATTCGGCCCGGCCAAACTTAGCACGCTCTTACTTGTTTTATTTTAAGAGGAAAAATTGACGTTAATCATAAATTGCGGACATTCTTCAATTTTCAGAAATCAACGCTACCACCCCATGCTTAAAATAATGATCGATTTCTGTCACAAATATTGGGTTGCCCAAAAAGTAATTGCGGATTTTTCAAAAGAAAGTAAATGCATTTTTAATAAAACTTAGAATGAACTTTAATCAAATATACTTTTTTTACACTTTTTTCTAAAGCAAGCTAAAAGTAACAGCTGATAACTGACAGAAGCAAGAATGCAATTACAGAGTCACAAGCTGTGAAAAATTTTGTCAACGCCGACTATATGAAAAATCCGCAATTACTTTTTGGGCAACCCAATATTTTTGATTTTATTAATTTTCTATGGTATGCTAAACCAAAACTTTAATTAACGCAAAGCAATAAGAAGATCAAAATCAATGGCTGGCCATGCTGTGCCTTTGATTTAGCATCATGTTATTGAAACCAACTCCTACCATAGACCATAAGTCCCTTCTTCACCTTTCCTGCACAAATTCTTCATAAGAATGATTTTAAAAAATGTTTTCAAAGATTGTGACACTGTTAACTTTTACCGAAAAACCTCGTTTCTTATTTAATCCAAAGAAAAGTCACAGATTGAGCCCAGAGATTGCCCACATTCCATTTATTGTCAAATTACGCATCATATGGTATGCAGAAAACAATTCACATACTAAACATGAAAACAGATATTTTTCATCAATTTGTTAAGCAGAGATGTTTTCTCTTCCTTCTCATTTGCGGCAAACAAATTGATACTTTCTTCCAATCGCCAAAGATAATTTTCAAAGAACCTCCGCATGTCATGTTGGCATGCTGGCAGGGAAAACACTAAAGCGTTTAAAAATATAATTAAGTGTCTTTAATCAATGGCCAGAGAAATGCCCCATCCAGCCTGACGCTACTACAGAGGGCGCAACTCCATAATGCCACAATCATGAATGCGATGCCATGACTGGGATGGATTGCGACTTTTTTTTTTTTGGTTGTTGTACATTTCGCCTTTAATTCGTTAGTTTGCAACGACAAATTCGCTATGCTCTACGTCATTGCCGAATATTTTCCCTTGTCTACTATTTGGTATAGCAAAAGCTTAGCGTTAAAGCATAGAAATGATATGCGACAGGCAGGCAGACAAGCACCCATCTTCCCTCCACTGCTGCTGGAGATGGAGCGAGAGTGTTTGCAGCATATTTATGAATGCCATTATACATCGATAGTTTTTGTATTTTCGAATCTATTATGTTACGTGATTCGCTACGCGCCGCAGCCCAGCCATTATGAAACAGACAATAACAACAACTGCAAAGAAGAAGAAAACGAAAAAATAGCAGTCATATAAACACATGGAATACTATGGGAGCCTTGCAGTGTGATATCTGCACAGCATCGGGATATTGAAGTAGAATTTGGAGTTGTCAAATTGACCCCATTGGTTCATTAAAGCGGATAAGCACAAACTTGTTAGAGACCCCGTAGCTAAATGCCTGAGTCCGAATCCTGGCGAAAACATCAGAATAAGTATCAGCGGTGTTTATTCCCTCCTAATTCTGGTGACATTTGTGAAGTACTATAGAAGCCTTGTAAAAACTTCTCCCAAAGAGGTTTCACACTACGGCACGCCGTTAGGACTCGTCGATAAAGAGGAGGTCTCTTATCATTGAGCTTTAACTTGAATCGGACAGCACCCATAGATATGTGAGAAGTTTGCCCATGTTCCTTAATGGAATGTTCATGAGCAACTTTGCAAATTTGCATACAAATATTGCCAGATCAACGAAACGTTCGAGACTGTCCCGAGGCGTCCACATGCTGACAACATCTAGTGTACAGTTTTTTTTTTCAAGATGAACAAATTTTTTTGTGCGCTGCCAAAAATCTAACCATTGTACCATTCATCCCATGAGTGTGTCATTACAAACTCCTTATCAAATAACACCACAGAAGCCTATGTTCAAAAAATGTTTTGGGATGATGTTCATAACGGTCGGCACATAAAATTGACAACGAGTGTTCACAAAATCATTACCAAGTAGTCTTCATTGTCAACAAAACTTCCTGGAAACTGTTATTCAATGATACCACCAAGATGTTGGGCACTATATAGGCTCGAAGTGGGGCCTGAATCCGAGTATGGTTCACTCTGGTTCATCTCAAGCTTAATTAGACCAATACTAACTTACGCCTGGGTAGTTGAGTGAACGGCAACGGAGAAGAAGAGCAACGCAAGGCCATAACAACAGTTTCAGGTTACTATGTCTTGGCATATGTGGTACCATGAGAACTACGCCTTCAAATTCGATCTGATCGGATACCTAACACTACACTAGAGGTCGAAGGACACTTGAGGTCGAAGGACACTTGAGGTCGAAGGACACTTGAGGTCGAAGAACACTTGAGATCGTCGTCTGCCCCCTGTTTCTTAGGCGGTATTGAGCCTCCTATCACTGGACTGCATGTTGTTTCAATATGAGGCTCTTTGCCGATCATAGTCTTTCCAATATTGAAAATAACAGTCTCGGTCCCATAGAACGCCATGCCTTTAGTCTTAGCCAAACTTGTCACGGCGACTTAGTCAAGGCCCACCACAAGGAGAGTTATTTCCTCATTCCCCTCCCATATGTTCGCAACCAAACCATGGTTGTGCTTAATTAAGACTTTGTGAGCTGGAGGATGGCTATCCTTCTCACCAGGTCGAGCTTTTGCGCCCACCCAGGGTGGGTGAATACTTAAAACGAACTATCTAACGGTATCAATACGTTCTGCTGACGCAAAGCACTGCATCAAGTTATACCCTCTATACTCGCGATCATAATTTGTATGGGTGGACCCTTTTAAGAGTTCAAAACATGTTCCATAATTCGCTCGTTAACCACATTCTCCACTTGGGACCCATGATCTGGTCCCATCTGTTGCGCTTCCTGGTTACTTTGGCGTAAGAGGGCGACTCCTTAACATTTTCAGCGACTGAAGGGGAAGCGGACCCTCCCCCTTACCCTAATTTTCAGAATCGCCAGATCTCGTAGATGGGTGCTGCGATTTAAGCGAAATTTTGTGTGCTCTCTTAAAGTAAATTACAAAAAAAATTTGGTATCCAAATTTCGGGTGGGGTACCTAGGGGGGCGCCCCACCCAAAACCTACCAAATATATATATACACCAATCACGACAATATGGGACTCAAATGAAAGGTATTTAAGATTAGAAAACGTATCTGATATCGAATTGTCGGACCAAGTGTTGGGGGACCACCCCAACCCCTAAAACACCCCTAAATCGGACATATTTACCGACCATGGCAATATGGGGCTTAAATAAAAGGTGTTTGAATGTAAAATACGAACCTGATATCCATATGTGGGACCATGTGTTTAAGGGGCCGCCCCGAGAACATTCCCCAAAGAAGACAAATTTACGACCATAGCAATATGGGGCTCAAATTAAAGGTATTTGGAAGTAAAGCACGAATCTGATGTCAATGTTCGGAAAAAGTGTCTATGGTTCCACCCAACCCCACCTCACCCCCGAAAACACCCCCAAATCAGACGCTCAGATCAACAGGTAAAAAGTTGTGGACTTTGCCGTTTGACCTACTGTGGGTTCGAACATTCCCTATGTCAATGTCAAGTTTACACATCTATCAGCATCCGGCAAGTTTTTTTTTTCAATATTAATTTTCATTGCGAATGCAAATTTTGTCCATGGACATTACACTAAGGAACTGGGGCAAACTTCTCACCTATCAATGAGTGCAGTCCGATTCAAGTTTTAAGCTCAATGATAAGGGGCCTCCCCTTTATATATTTCCAATGGTATGGCGTTGGTTAGCAAAACGATCTCAGTGTAAAATTTTTCACTCCATTGATTTAAGTCATTTTTTAAATCAAGGGGATGGCATTAAACCCTGAGGTAGGAGAAGATAAAACTAAAAACCACATTACAACCCAAAAAAACCAAAACAAAAGTTTTTATTATGTTTATTACTATTATTGTTATTTAGAGGGGGATGCTGGACGCATTGTTAATGATGGTGAGGCCATGAGGCCAAAGACACGCTTTTTACACATAAGCGCACATACATAGCAACTAATGTGCTCATAAGCGAATAAGGGTGTATGTGTGCAGACATTTTGGGTAAACTTCGTAAAAGTAAAAAAAATTAAATTTATTTTTTTTTTGTGGTTTGCATTGTATTTTATTTTTGATTATGCTTTGTGGAAAGACAAAGAGCAAGAGCAAAAGAGAGATAAAGACTTCTGTCATTCTTCCTTTTTTCCAACGAAATTTCAAAATAAAAGCATCTCCGAAAAACCAATAAACATATCATGGTCTTAAAACAAACAAAAAATTCCCTTAGCAGCGAATGCAGTTCGCCTTAAAATCATGAAGGGCCAAACAAAATAGGTCATCATTAACATGAAGATGCTTGGCAAGGAAATGATGCCTTTTTAAAGCCAGAGAACATAAAATCAAAGCATGCAACAGTCCAAAAGAGCAACAACAACATGAAAATTACTATGTCAGTTTAATCAACAAACAGTCAGACTAAAACTACAAAACACTTTTTTCTGCAAACTTTTCCGAACCACGAACTACTCGTTTGGTTTTTTGATGAAACCAACCGACTTCAAGGGGCTTCAGCAGTCTACAAAAAATCATGCCAAAAAATATTTGAACTCTATCTGAAATATCGCAGCTTTTAACGTTGACAACTTACGAAGAAGTATGCCGCTTGGAATGTGTGGTATTGTGTATACGAGGCGAGATCTGCCGGCGCAGGAGAGTGGATAAATGCGTAGAGAAGATAAATGCGAAAGTTTAAGTTTATAATTCATGGAAAAAAATGTTCCAAAAAAGTTCATGGAAAAAAATGTTCTTGGTGAGCAAATACGTGAAGTTTAGATGTAGGGTGTACTCCATCCTTAAAATACTTCATTTCAGCCCGATATTCTCATGATGTCTGATTTAGTGGTGTTTTCGGGGGAGAGGTGGTCTCCCAGATACCTGGCCCTGAAAAAATATCAGCATCGTACTCTTCTCTCAAATACCATTTATTTAAACCCCATATTGCCATTGGCTTAAGAGGAGTTTACAGGATGAGGCGTCCTCCAAACACATGGCCCTAAAATAGATTATCAAATTCGTTTTCTAATCTCAAATACTTTTCATTTGAGCCACAATTGGCATTTTTTCCCTTTAGGGGTGTTTTGGGAAAGGGGTGATGCCCTAAACACATGATCCTACATTTTGATATCAAATTCTTATTCTACTCCTAAATACATTTAATCTCCTTATTGCAAAAGTCAGCATATATGTCCGGTTTGGGGTATTGGCCCTAAAAACTACGAATATTTAGTTCCACTCTCTTTAAGACCCAAATTGTCTTGGTGAGCAAATACGTCCTATTTGGGGGTCTTATGGTGGTGGGACGTCCGCTAGACCGTTGGCCCCTAATGTTGATATCAGATACGTGGTCTAGTCCCAAATAGCTTTCATTTGAGCTCAATTTTTCCATAGTCGGCAAACATGACCGGCTTGGGGGGTGTTTTGGGGGATGGGCGGCCACTTAGTGAGTTGTCTTTAAAAATATATATCAGATTCGTGTTCTACTCTAAAACCCCTCTTATTTGAACCTCATATTGCAATAGTCTGCAAATACTTCCTACATGGGTGGTGTTGTGGGGGTGGGGTGGCCCCATAGACACATTTCCCGAATATTGATATCAAATTCGTGCTTTACTCCCAAAGACCTTTCATTTGAGCCCCATATTGCTATGGTCGTAAATTTGTCCCCTTTGGGGGATGTTTTTGGTGAGAGGCGACCCCCCAAACACTTAGTCCCACATTTTGGTATCAAATTCGTATTTTACATTCAAATACCTTGTATTTAAGCTCCATATTTCCATGGTCAGATAATAAGTTCTGTTTGGGGGGTGTTTTGGGAAAGGGGTGGACCCCCAGAAACGTGGTCCCACATTTGCATATCAGATTCGTATGCTATACCTTTCATTTGAGTCCCATATTGCTAAGGTCGGTAAATATGTTCGATTTAGGGGAGTTTTGGGGTTGAGGTGGTCCCCCTCACACTTGGTCCGTCAATTAAATATCAGATACGTTTTCTTATCCTAAATACCGTTCATTTGAGTCCCATATTGTCGTGATGGTTCTAAATATATGTTTGGTGGGTTTTAGGGTGGGGCAGCCCTCCTAGGTACCCCATCTGAAATTTGGATACCATTTATATTTTTATTTTTAGGGTACTATATGAGAGCACACAAAATTTCGCTTAAATCGCACCACCCATCTCCGAGATCTGGCGTTTCTGATAGTCAGGGTAAAGGGGAGGGTCCGACCCCCCCCCCCCCCCCTTCAGATATCAAAAAATTTAGTACCCTTTTTTCGCCACGGGGTCATTGTGGACCATCTGTGAAAATTTCAAGAAAATCGATTCAGCCGTTTCTGAGTCTATAAGGAACACACAAACATACAAACAAACCGCACCGATTTTACATAAGTAATTTCTTAGTCCTATGTGTCCCGTTATGATACCAATAGCTATACTGACCTCCTTCTTGCTTCATTTCAGTAATAGCCTCGTCTTCTCATGATCTGGATCCCCCCATAGGATTTTCGCCTTCCTACCGACCGTTTCGCTGTTCCACAATCTTGCATGCGCATTCGTCGCCCACTCCCTTAACTCAGTCGAAGCGTCGACCCGAAAGGCTTCGGGTTAACCAAGTTCTTTGAAGGCAGTCCTCTGGCCTGTACCGCCAAATCGTCTGCCCTTTCATTTCCCCTTTCTCCGTTATGGCCCGGCACCCAAACGATGCGGATTTTCCCATCCTCAGAGAAGGCGTTAATCTCCTTCTTACACTGCAAGACTATTCGTGACCTTACCGTCCTGGTTGTCATTGCCCTTATGGCAATTTTACTGACAGTAAAGATGTTCACAATCGACGTCCTTGATGCGTTAGCACCACACCACTTCAAGCATTCCGTGATCGCCCGTATCTCCGCCTGCAGGACCGTATTATGGTCAGGCAGTCTAAAACAGATCTTAGTCCCTGGCTTCTCAATGTAAACCCCCAGGCCCACTCTGTCCTCTAGCTCTGATCCATCCGTGTAACATAATCTTCCAGATGGCAATACTAGGGTTCCGTCAATCCAAGACTCTGCCGCTAGCAGCAAGGCCTCACACTCGACTTCAAGGTTCATCTCAGGTATCCGATCGGAAACCTTTTCCCTTCCTTCCGGGGAAGAATTTCCAGTTAGGGATGTTATTTTGGTATTCAAAGAAAAATTCAATTTTTTGAGATAAATGATCATGTGTTTACTTCATACTTAAATGGAAAGTGTGCCGTGAATGTAAAAGAACATCAGCCAAATAGCCACCTCGGCCACGCACAGTGGGAGAAAATCGAAAAAAGCTACCAAAAAAATATGCCGTGTGAGATCGGGCAGAGATATCTCTTTGAAATTTTAAATGGTTAGAGCTGAGGTCTTGCTAACACCTCATGATTTTGAAAATTGCAAGGCCTTGGGTTGTCCCGGCGCCTTTTGACAGGCCCCTTAAGTGTGCCATCTTGGTATTATAAATCTTTGTTTGTGGTCCGATTTCCAAATTTTTTTGCGAGATAGTGCTCAAAAATCCCCGCCGGGACAAGCCAAGAACTTGCAATTTTCAAAATCATGAGGTGTTAGCAATACCTCAGCTCTAACCATTTCACATTTCAAAGAGATATCTTTGCCCGATCTGGATTCGGAAATATTCGACATTTATATTTTTTTTTTTGCAATTTTGACCCCGCCGAACATTTAGGGTGAAATTTGTATACCAAATTCTCACTCTACTCTTAAATACCTTTCGTTTGATACCCATATTGTCGCAATCGGTAAACATGTCCGCCCGGGTGGGGCGTCCCCCCAGGTTATTTGACCCCCACTTTTTTATACCAATTTCGTGTTTTGGGGTATCATAAGGTGGCATACAAAAATTCGTTCAAAATCGGTGCATTCATCTCCGAGATATGGCGTTTTTGAAAATTTGGGTAAGGGGGAGGAGTTTTTGAAAATTGGTCAAAAAAACTATTTTCAATGATTAGTTTTTATAGAAAAAATTATCTATAATTTTAATATATATACCCTCCACCATAGGATGGGGGTATACTAATTTCGTCATTCTGTTTGTACCTACTCAAAATATTCGTCTGAGCCGCTTGAAATTTTGCACAAATACTAATAATTAGTGTAGATCGGTTGGTATTGTAAATGGCCCATTTATCGGTCCATGTTTTGATATAGCTGCCATATAAACCAATCTAGGGTCTTGACTTCTTGATCCTCTAGAGTGCGCAATTCTTATCCGATTGGAATGAAATTTTGCACGACGCGTTTTGTTATGATATCCAACAAGTGTGCCATGTATGGTTCAAATTGGTCCATAACCTGATATAGCTGCCACGTAAACCGATCTAGGGTCTTGACTTCTTGAGCCTCTACAGGGCGCAATTCTTATCCGATTTGGCTGAAATTTTGTATGAGGTATTTAATTATGACTTCCAACAACTGTGCGAAGAATAGTTTAAATCGGTCCATAACCTGATATAGCTGCCATATAAACAGATCTTGGGTCTTGACTTCTTGAGCCTCTAGAGTGCGCAATTCTTATCCGATTGGGACGCACGACGCGTTTTGTTATGATATCCAACATCGGTGCCAAGTATGGTTCAAATCGGTCCATAACCTGATATAGCTGCCATATAAACAGATCTGGGGACTTGACTTCTTGAGCCTCTACAGAGCGCAATTCTTATCCGATTGGAATGAAATTTTGCACGACGTGTTTTGTTACGATATCCAATAACTGCGCCAAGTATGGTTCTAATCGGTCCATAACCTGATATGGCTGTCATATAAACCGATCTTGGGTCTTGACTTCCTGAGCCTCTAGAGTGCGCAATTCTTATCCGATTTGGCTGAAATTTTGCAAGAGGTATTTCATTCTTACTTTCAACAACTGTGTCAAATAAGTTTCAAATCGGTTCATAACCAGATATAGCTGCCATATTAACCGATTTGGGATCTTGTTTTCTTTCAAATTTCAAAGAGATATCTCTACCCGATCGCAGGCGGTATATTTGTTATTTTTTTTTTCGATTTTCTCCCACTGTGCCACGCTTACAGGACCATACCGGATGATTCAAAATAACACTTCTTGTTGGAAAACCCTACAGGATGGCTATTAGCTGGAACTAGTATATTTCTCAAATCAAAAAATATCATTATTAAATTTCTCAAACTTCTTCATTACTTTTCTAAACTTTACCTTGCACCGCAAAAGTTAGGCGACAAGTTAAGCTTGTGTTTCGTTACCATTTCCCAACCTACTTCGTATTTTTGTTTAAGAATGACCAAGTTGATGATAAAAAAGAAGCGTTTCCTTTCTCCACAGACCATATGATGTCCCCTAACAACGATGCAACGTTGTATGGTTGGTCTTGGGAATGGTATGTCAAAGCAAAAGTGGTCAAGATTGAATACCTTGGTAATTTCCTACCATATTTGGCCAACGAAACAAAAACAAAACTTCTCGAAGACCCTTTTGGGTTGATGATAGTTGGCTTGGGTTATTTTTTCTTTGCTGTTTCTCCCCCCGCTGCATATTGTATTGCTGTTGCTGTTGCCATTTTTATTTAACGTAAATGGTCTCTCTGACCATTTATTGCAGTTTTTATTTATTTTCCTCTTTTGAAGCAGCATCTTTTTGTGCTTGGCCAGAAGCAGCAGCAGCAGCATCATCATCACTTGTGCTTATTTTACAAATGCAATTATTTTAACATTTTATTAGCGTACAAAACAAGCAACAACGACGGGGACACAACAACAAAAGAAAAAAAACACACATTTAAAAGAAAGAAAGAAATAATCAACCGAGTTTAGGTTGTCGCAAATACAACAATGATGATGATAGCAATAAAAATGAAGATGATGATTGTGCCAATGTTGTTCATGTTTTTACCTCCTCGGCTTGAAGGTTTCATGCTTGTTGTTGTTGCTGTTGTTGTTATGTTAAGTTATGTCTATGGAATGTTGACATCAAATCGAAATCAGTGAAATACTTGCAAGAACAGTGCGAGCGCTCGCACTAACAAAAACTATCATCTCCACCATAGGCCTCCACCATCATGGTCTTGAGCATTGTCATCATAAAAGAGACAATAGTCACTCGCCAAGACAGAAACATCAGTAATTTGTGAAAGGTAATGATGAAAATTCCTGCATGCAGCATTTTCTGTGCCCATTCAAGTATCTCGGAAAGTCTCAAGGGAAATGTGACGACAAGTACATTGTTTGTTCATTTACTCCTTCTGCAGCATTGATGCTGATGCCTATGAGCAACAGACCTATGAAACAAGAGACAGGTGTTTATTGTTATAGCAAATTATCACAGAAAATTATTGGTTTTAGACCATTCCAGATTGGTGAGAAAATTTAAGTTTTTTTTTCAATTTTCTTGTTTCATAATTTTTTTACAATTTTAAAGACAAAAAGGTTTTGAAAAACAAAAAAAAAATTGAAAGGGAATATAGAAAAAAAATCGAGAATTTCTGATAATATGATTTTTTTACAAAAAGGGTACTAAGTAACATTTTTGAAAACAAAAGACTTAAGAAACGAACTTGAAGCAAATACGAACACTATTCCCATAATATTATAACATTAGACATTGGGACACTCTGGCCCACCTCCACCATAGGATGGGTGTATACTAATTTCGTCATTCTGTTTGTAGCTACTCGAAATATTCATTTGAGACCCCATAAAGTATATATATTTTGATCGTTGTGACATTTCATGTCGATCTAGCCATGTCCGTCCGTCTGTCCGTCCATCCGTCTGTCGAAAGCACGCTAACTTTCAAACGAGTAAAGCTATCCGCTTGAAATTTTGCACAAATACTTCTTATTAGTGAAGGTCGGTTGGGATTGTAAATGGGCCATATCGGTCCATGTTTTGATATAGCTGCCATATAAACCGATCTTGGGTCTTGACTTCTTGAGCCTCTAGAGGACGCAATTCTTATCCGATTGGAATGAAATTTTGCACGACGTGTTTTGTTATGATATCCAACAATTGTGCCAAGTATGATTCAAATCAGTCTATAACCTGATATAGCTACCATATAAACCGATCTTGGGTCTTGACTTCTTAAGCCTCTAGAGGGCGCAATTCCTATCCGATTGGAATGAAATTTTGCACGCCGTGTTTTGTAATGATATCCAACAATTATGCCAAGTATGATTCAAATCGGTCGATAACCTGATATAGCTGCCATATAAACCGATCTTGGGTCTTGACTTCTTGAACCTCTAGAGGGCGCAATTCCTAACCGATTGGAATGAAATTTGATATCCAACATCTGTGCCAAGTATGATACTAATCGGTCGATAACCTGATATAACTGCCATATAAACCGATCTTGGGTCTTGACTTCTTGAGTCTCTACAGGGTAAAATTCTCATCCGATTTGACTTAAATTTTGCACGTGATGTTTTGGTATCTGTTCCAAGAACTGCGCTAAGTTTGGTACAAATCGGTTCATTACCTGATATAGCTGCCATATAAACAGATCTGGGATCTTGACTGATTGAGCCTCTAGAGGGCGCAATTCTTATCCGATTTGGCTGAAACTTTGCAAGAAGTGGTTTGTTATGACTTCCAACAACTGTGTCAAATATGGTTTTAGTAGGTCTATAACCTGACATAGCTGCCATATAAACCGATCTGGGATCTTCACTTCTTGAGCCTCTAGAGGTCGTAATTTCGATTTTCCTGATATTTTGTACAACGATTTCTCTCATCACCTTCAACTTACGTGTAAATTATGGTCTGAATCGGTCTATACCCTGAACTCGAAGAACTCGACAAATGCGATCCATGGTGGAGGGTATATAAGATTCGGCCCGGCCGAACTAAGCACGCTTTTACTTATTAAAATTCATTTTGACCACTTAAATATACTAGTCCACATGGAGGAGAGGATCATTATTACAATATTGAGATTAAAGTCTGAGTCTGGATAATGGAAAGCAGGACCTCAGTCAATCTTGGTGACATGATGAAATTTTGAAGTCATGAAAAATTGTGGCTACTACAGCTTTAAAAGAGCATATCGAATGAAAGATATATAGGGGAGCTATATCTAAGTTTGAACCGATTTTTATGAAACTTTGCACACATTATGAGGACGTTGGAAAAAAAGGCCCCTGCCAAATTTTGTAAGGATGGGACCAAAATTGTGGCTACTACAGCTTTAAAAGGGCATATCGGACGAAAGATATACATGGGAGCTATATGTAAATCCGATCCGATTATGATGAAATTTTGCCCACATATTGGGACATCACAAAAAGCACTTCGTATCAAATTTTGTAAAGATCAAACCAAAATTGTGCCTTCTACAGCCTTTATAGGTCAAATCGGACGACAGTTATATATGGAAACTATATCTAAATCTGATCCGATTATAATGAAATTTTGCACACATATTGGGACGTCTCAAAAAGCAATTCGTGCCAAATTTTGTAAAGATCGAACCAAAATTGTGCCTTCTACAGCCTTAAAAGGGCATATCGGATGAAAGATATACATGGGAGCTATATATAAATCTGATCCGATTATGGTAAAATTTTACACACATATGATAACGTTGAATAAAACTCTCCGTGCCAAATTTTGTAAGGATGGGACCGAAATTGTGGCTACTACAGCCTTAAAAGGGCATATCGGACGACAGTTATATATGGAAGCTATATGTAAATCTGATCCGATTATGATGAAATTTTGCACACATATTGGGATGTCCCAAAAAGCACTTCGTTCCAAATATTGTAAAGATAGAACCAAAATTGTGCCTTCTACAGCCTTTATAGGTCAAATCGGACGACAGTTATATATGGGAGATACATCTAAATCTGAACCGATTTCAAAAAAATTTTCCAAGCATTTTGGGTCGTTAAAAAACACACTTCGTGCCAAATTTTGTAAGGATCGGACAAAAACTGTGGCTTCTACAGCTTTTAAAGGCCACATCGGATGAAATATATATATGGGGGCTATATCTAAATCTGGACCGATTTTTTTCAAAATCAATAGCGTTCGTCCTTGGACCAAAAAAGACACTTGTGCAAAATTTTGTGAAAATCGGAGTGCGACATGTACCTTGATTACTAGAATACATGGACAGACAGACAGAAGGACAGACATACAGAAGAACAGAGAGACAGAAGGACAGACATACAGAAGGACAGACATACAGAAGGACAGACATACAGAAGGACAGAGGGACAGAAGGACAGACGGACATGGCTAAATCGAATCAGAAAGTGATTCTAAGCCGATCCGTAAACCTATCGATGCGTCTAGCTCTTCTCCTTCTTAGCATTGCAAACAAATGCACAAATCTATAATACCCTGTACCACAGTAGTGGTGGTGCAGGGTATACAATGTTGAAGACCATAGTGTAAGTCATTGTGCAACATTTCAGCCAAATCGGATAAGGATACCGCCCTATAGCGGCTCCAGAAGCGAAAGCGAGAGATCACGTATATTTAGGGTGATAAAAGAAGTCGTTGTACAAAATTTCAGTCCGAATCGAATAAGAATTTCGGTTTATGTGGGTGCTATTTTGAAACGATTTGGACAGTACTTGGCACAGATGTAGGACATCAAAACAAAATATATCATGCAAAATTTCAACTAAATCAGATTATAAATGCGACCCTAGATACTCAATAAGTTTAATCGAGAGATTGGTTTATATGGCAGCTATATCAGGTTATGAACCGATTTGAACCTTACTAAGCTAAATTGTTGGAATTCATAACGAAACACTTCATGCAAAGTTTCTGCTAAATCGGATGAACATTGCGCCCTCTAGAGGCTCAAGAAGTCAAGATCCAAGAACTGTTTATGACAATTTAAGATCCACCCCCAGAGGGTGGGCTAACCACCCCCAGAAAATTTAAGCACCCCCAGACAGTTTTGATTACGTTGAGTTTCGTGTACATATCTCTATCTGTTCAAAAGTTTCAGAATTTTTTCCATGATTTTTCGATTTGGCAACACTGCGGAACTGTTAATATGGGGCTACATCTATTATTAGACCTATAAGGACGGTAACTCTTCCCTAACACATCATTTATTTGAATACCTCTACCCTAACACCATCAGACTTTTGCCAAGACAGCTCTATTTTTGGGTATTTTTGGTATCTAACCATTCGGCATTAATGGATTAAGACTTCATGCTTTGTTTACAACTACATTACAAAACCTTGTTGCCCAGTGTAAAGATAGCAATCTCTTTCAAGTTTATAATTTTACCCATTCCACACCACGTCTGTTTATATAAGTAATTGCTAAAGAAAATTCCATTTCATCTTGCAAAAACCCCCCAAGGCTTCATCTATTTCAACTCATTCATAGACATGGAGAAATATAAACATTATATTTCCCCCAGCTATCGAATAAAAAGCAGGAAAAAAACCCCTCTCTATAATTATTAACAATTTTTAATTGTATCTAAAACAAAGAACACGCAAAAAATAGAAAATAAACGGCAAAACAGAATAAAAATTCAACAACTCATTGCTTGGTAATCAACGAAAAATAACTTTCAGATTTATGGGTTGGGTTGGCATTGTAATCACAATGCCAGCACACACCAACAAACAGCTTACAGCCAGAGAGGGGTTTGTCAACAATGCCCATAATGATGGAAATCGTCAAGTTTGAAAATATGATGAGTGGCTGACAAGCTGACTGGATGACTAAGTGCCCCACTAAGCTGCTAATGAATGAAATACAAAAACAAATTCAAGTTTTTGCTATTAGAGCAAATTCTGCACAACTAAAAACCAAAGTGTTTTTCTATTATTGTTGTGCTAAATACCTGTAAACAGCTTGGGCTCTAGACAAAATTAAACCAAACAAGAAAATACCAGCCCCAGACAAAATAAAAATAAGAAGCAAAAAAACCCACCTCAACAACTTCCCGGCAGACAGGCTTAGTTCCACAGTCTTGATGATCAGCTGGTGGTTTGGTAGGAATGTCTGCCTTGTAAACAAATCTCGGATTGTTGTTGATTCTACATATGCTGTTGGCGTAGCGGTGGCTGTTGATGTTGCTGTTGTTGCTGCCAATACTCCAATGTTGCTGATGTTATTATTAAGTGTATGGCTGTTGTTGTTTTTTTTATATTCTGTGCCTTACTCATTTTCAGGTTACGGTACTTGTTTGGCCCTAAATCAGTCAACCTAACCCGTTTGTTGTGTTGTGTTGTTTTGTTCATATCGGCATATGGAGTATCGCCGCCTCACATCGTATCTTGGCGGCATTTGGATTGTGTGTAAGAGATGACTTGTTTTGAGTGTACTACGCGATTGAGTGACTGGCGCAACAGACAACCTAACTCTGCCAAACTACCCAGCCAGCCAGCCAACCAACCAAACAGCCAGTCAGCCAACCTACCGACGACGACGACGACGACCAGTCAAACTGCCATGTGCTTCTTCCAAGTTTTTTTTTATTTTCCTACATTTCTTCTTCTGTTTCTGAAGTTTTGAATGCACTGCACTGTGATGATCAGCTGTTTGGCCGCTCTAAGCTAAACAAAAACTAAAAACTAAAACCTAACCTAACCGGCGTGCCAAACAACCATGTGGTTGTTGGAACTCACTCACATGGTGTCCGCTTTTGCTAGTTTCCATAATCAACATCACCATCAGCGACAATATCAACAAAACAACAAGGCGCAACATCAACAATAGCACACACACTCACACACACACACACACCAAAAACAGCAAACCCGATGAAGGCAGATTTTAATGATGGGTTAATATGCTGAACATGGATAATGAATGCCAGTTAGAAAAAAAAAATAATAACAAGAAATAATTTGAAAAAAAAACGAATTAAACACTAAACAAAATCTATGTCAGAAGATAAGAAAATAAAGAAAAAAATCCCACTTGTAAATTTTAATTTAAGCTGACCAATGATATCACCGTTTGACAGCTTTAAAAGTTTTCCTATGTTGAGAACTATGGAATGACCTTTTGAAACACAAAGCCCCAGTATGCAATTCACTTAAAAGTTTCACACAGATATATACAATCCCCTTCAACTACTCCTCAGCAAAACTTTAGAATGTTATAATGCCATGGCTTGTAATTCCATCTATAACTTGAGTAGGTAAGAACACCATCTAACAAATATGCGAATAAAAATTCAACAAACCCTCATAAGCCATATATTGTGGCTAAGAGAAGATTGCGTTGGCGCACAACTACCTAGAGTGCCATGCAAACTGACAATCGTAGCCTCGCTACAGTGTCTCTTTTTTTTCGATGAAAAAAGAAAAACAACAACAAAACATGCACAACTTTTGTTGATACCACACTCTAAAGATACAAAAAAAACGTAAACGCGATTGTCTGCCTTAACTGGCTGCTGTTGCCCCAACTCCTTCAACAAAATACCAACAAAAAATACATGTAAAATGAATTACAAAAAAAAACATATGTGTTTTATTTCTATGGCACTTAGTCTCAGTAAACTGACTGACACCACACAACATGGCACTTGGCAAAAATAAAAATGTGTGCAATTTTTGTATTATTAATACCTTTTTCCAATTAATTTAAGACTTTGGGGGGTTGTGCGGGGGGGAGTGGGGGAAACAATTGCAAAAATGGCTATAACAACTTTACTAAATGTTCAATCAGCACATGAATACAAAAATTGCATATATGAATATACACTGAAAAAACATAAGGAAAAATTCGAGCAAAGACACAAACTTCATAACTATTTCATGTAGAGAGAGAAAAATTTTTTTTAAATTATCTAATTTTCAAATTTTTTAATTGACATGACATGACAGTGGGCCCCTAATTGTAAAAGAAAATATACCCAAATTTGGGCTGCTTTGGCATTATGAAAAATTATCCCAAAAAAAAAATTATCCCAAAAAAAAATGGCCCCAAAACAAATGGCCCCAAAACAAATGGCCCCAAAACAAATGGCCCCAAAACAAAAATGGCCCCAAAACAAATGGCCCCAAAATAAATGGCTCCAAAATAAAAGGTTCCAAAATAAATGGCCCCAAAATAAATGGCCCCAAAATAAATGGCCCAAAAAATAAATGGCCTCAAAATAAATGGCACCAAAGTAAATGGCCCAAAATAAATGGCTCCAAAATAAATGGCCCCAAAATAAATGGCCCCAAAATAAATGGCCCTAAAATAAATGGCCCCAAAATAAATGGCCCCAAAATAAATGGCTCCAAAATAAATGGCCCCAAAATAAATGGCCCAAAAATAAATGGCCCAAAATAAATGGCCCAAAAATAAATGACCCCAAAATAAATGGCCCCAAAATAAATGGCCCCAAAATAAATGGGCCCAAAATAAATGGCCCCAAAATAAATGGCCCCAAAATAAATGGCTCCAAAATAAATGGCCCCAAAATAAATGGATCCCAAAATAAATAGACCCCAAAATAAATGGCCCCAAAACAAATGGCCCCAAAATAAATAGCCCTAAAATAAATGGCCCCAAAATAAATGGCTCCAAAATAAATGGCCCCTAAATAAATGGCTCCAAAACAAATGGCTCCAAAATAAAAGGGCCCAAAATAAATGGCCCCAAAATAAATGGCCCCAAAATAAATGGCCCCAAAATAAATGGCCCCAAAATAAATGGCTCCAAAATAAAAGGCTCCAAAATAAATGGGCCCAAAATAAATGGCTCCAAATTAAATGGCCCAAAAAAAATGGCCCAAAATAAATGGCTCCAAAATAAATGGCTCTAAACTAAATGGCTCCAAAATAAATGGCCCCAAAATAAATGGCCCCAAAATAAATGGCCCCAAAATAAATGGCCCCAAAATAAATGGCTCCAAAATAAATGCCCCTATATAATTGGCCCCAAAATAAAAGGCTCCAAAATAAATGGCCCCAAAATAAATGGCTCCAAATACCTTACCACCCAAAACATCAACATGCAAAAAGACCCCAAAAGTATGCATAATCACCCCAAATATTTTGTTGTTGTTGTGTACAGTATTCATTTGGAGAGCAATTGCATAAATGATTTAACAAAGTTGGAAGTAGGGAAAATGAACTGAGAAAAGAATTAGTAGAAGAAAGGCAACAGCATTTTTTTAAACATAACCTTTTTGTTGACAAAAAACGCCCCAGACAAAAAATTTTTCAAAAAATTGCGCGATTTTTTTTTTTGAAATTTTTTTTTACAATTTTTCGTAAAATTAGACGTGTCAGACAGCGGCGCAGACAAATATATTTTCAAAAACTGAGCGTTTTTTCTAAATATTTAAAACTTTTTTGACGTGTTAGAAAGCAACGGAGGATATAAATTTGAAAAAATTAATAGCGGAAAAATTCAATTAATGGCTGCATGAAAAAGTCCCCAAAAAGGCGAAAATAGGACCCAAACATTGGTGTTATTTTCCATATAGTTGTTTAGGGCATATTTTCCTTTTGCAAAAATTGCAAGTTTGTCCAATAACATTTTATTAAAGAATAGAGGGCAAACTTCTCACATATCAACAAGCGCTGTCCGATTCAAGTTTAAGCTTATTCATAAGGGGCTCCTTTTTATAGCCGAGTCCAAAAGGAAGTGCGACACCTTTTTGGGGAGAAGTTTTTACAAGGCGTAGTACCTCACAAATGTCGCCAGCATTAGGAGGGCATAACCAGCGCTGAAAAATTTTCTGATGTTCTCGCCAGGATTCGAACCCAGGCGTTCAGCGTCATACTAGCAGCAGCGTCAGCGGACATGCTAACCTCTACACTACGGTGGCCTCCAATGTTCATTTTGGGTATGGGGTAAAATTTTGTGTGGTCAAAATTCATACTGTCGTTAAATTTAATCCAAAAACAAAAGACTTTAGACACAAACTTTTCAAGTGGTATAAAAAATTTAAATTCCGTCTTTCATTCTGTCGATATGTATAAATGTTTGTCTTTGAAAAACTTCCCAAAAAAAAGAATAATTTTTGAATCCAAATTTTTGAATAAGGCAAAATTTGAATTTTAACAACAGAATATTGAATACAGAAACTTACTACCGTACCACCTGTTTGGGATAAAACCTTTGTAAGTAAATTTTTGTAAAAAAAGCAAGCAGACTACTTTTTTGTATGAACATTGTTTCTGATATACTAAACTTTTAAAATTTGTCTCAAAAACAAAAGACTTAAGACACAAACTTGCTTCACACATTAAAGAGGTATTAAATTGTGAATCTCAACTCTTATTCAGGCGATAATAGTGAATAGATAAGCTTACACACGTGAAAACTTATTAATTTCAGCTAGGTCGAATCATATATACTCTACAACACAGGGACGTAGGCAGTATTTTATTTGGAAGGGTCATATTACAATTATAAAGCAATAATTAGTACGTAGACAGAATTCGGGGGGAGGGGGGTGGGGGTTCCGATTGCACCCCCCATCTCCCCCTCCGTTGTCTACGTCCCTGCTATACCGTGGTTATGGACCAATTTGGCTGATATTTGAAATATATGATGAAGGTCATAGTAAAATGTCATCCTATACAATTTCGGAAAAATCGCATAAGAATTGAGCCATCTATGATACAACGACAAATCGCACAGTGGGAGAAATTGAAAAAAAAAACTAATAAAAAATATGCCGTGTGAGAACGGGTAGAGATATCTCTGAAATGGTTATAGCTGAGGTGCTAGAGAAATGGTGTGCAAATTTTCAAGGCCCTTGATTACCCGGGCGCCTTTTAGCAGGCCCCTAAAGTTTGTAACCTTGGCATTTCGAAAATTTGTTTGGCTTGCCAAATCTTTGTTTATGTTTTTTTCTTGCTGGATAGTGCTCGAAAATTCCTACTAAAAAGTCCACTTGAGGTCTACAATATCTCCACTAGTTTGGGGGATATTTGACTTTTAATTCTTTTTTTTAGAATCTTGACCTAGACCTGTTTCGCATTTTTCAATTTACGTAACCATTTGTGGTTCGATTTTCATTTATATGAAAGATTTGGATTCGTGACAAAATTTACAACGTTACTGCAAAAATTCTTAGATATAGAAGATATATCATAACATTTGGGCCACTTGTATCGGACAGTATTCATTGATATAAGAGAAGTATGAAATTTGGAATGGTTAGAGCTGAGGTGTTAGCTAGATCGCGTGCAAAATTTCAAGGCCCTAGCTTGCCCGAATGGCTTTTGTCTGGCCCCTAAAGTTGGTCATTTCGGTATTTCAAAAATTTGTTAAGGCTGCCAAATCTTCGTTTGTGATCCGAGATAACTCAATAATATTTTCTGAGTTTGCAGAAAAAAATGTCATTAAGAAACTAAAAATAAATTCTGTCCGATTTTTTTTACAAAAATCCTAAGTTCTAACCATTCCAAATTTTCAAGACATATATCTCACATTAGTTTTTTTTTTTTTATTTTCTCCCACTGTGAATTGGTTTATAAGGGAGCTATATAAGGCAATGGACCTATTCGGATAATATGTGTTACAGCTATTGTTATTTAGTATTAAGGGCTCATAACAAGCCGATTGGAGGCTTAGGTGTATGCTCATAGTGGCAAGGAACGGATTAACCCTCCGAACCTTCTTTTCAACCTAACCTAAATTTACCTACAGCTATTGGAGGTCATTGTAAAAGTCATGATACAAAATTCCTACCAAATCGGATAAGAATGTCGCCCTCACGAGACTCAGGAAATATAATCGGGCGATTGGTTTATGAGGGAGCAATATTAGATTACAGACCCACCTATTCGGACCATACTTGGCATAGCTATTGGAAGTCCTTGACGAAATTTCAGTCCGATTGGTTAATAATATATCCGTTATGAGATTCGGGAAGTATAATCAGGAGATCAATCATCGGACTATATCTTGATATAGTCCCCAAACAGACCGATCTGCCGATCTAAGGTCTTAGGTACATTAATGCTGCATTTATTATGCGATTTTGTTGAAATTTAGGACGATGAGTTGTGTTAGCCCTCTCGGCATCCTTCTTAAATACCGTCCAGATTAAGATATAGCTGTCATATAGACCGATCTCTCGATGTAGGGTCTTGGGCCCACAAAATGCGCATTTATTGTCTGATATCGCTGAAATTTGGGACAGTAAGTTATTTTAGACCCCTCGACATCCTTATTTAATTTGGCCTAGATAGGTCCAGATTTGGATATAGCTGTCACATAGGTCGGTCTCACGATTTAAGGTCTTGGGCCCATTATAGGCGTATTTATTGTCCGATTTTGCAGAAATTTGGTATAGCGAGTTGTGTTAGGCTTATCGACAATCCTGTTCAATACGGCCCAAATCGGCCTTGATTTGGATATAGCTGCCATATATACCGATTTCCCGATTTAAGGTTTTAGACCCATAAAAGATGATTTAGTAACTGATTTTGCTGAATTTAGGCACAATCAGTTGCGTTAGGCCCCTTGACATTCGTACCAAGTATGATTAAGATTTGGCTTTATTTGGATATAGCTGTCATATGTACCAATCTCCCGATCTAAGTTCTTGGGACAATAAAAACCCATTTGTTACTCGATTTCAGTGAAATTTCCACAGTGGGCTGTGTAAGGCATCTCAACATTCGTGTTCAATATGGTTCAGATCGGTCTATACCGATCTCCCGATTTAAGTTCTTAGGCCCATAAAAGGTGCATTTTTTAGCCCATGGATGTGGCACAATGAGGTGTGTTAGACCCTTACATAGCCTTATTGAATATGGTGGAGATCGAACTATATTTAGATATAGCTAATATGGATTCATAGATGATGACGAGAGGTTTTAAATATATATATCCAAAGTGGTGGGCATCCAAAATTCGGCCCGCCAGAACATTATGCCTTTTTAACTTTTTCATGTTCAACATTTTTTTTATTTTAATTTTTCTAAGGTATTTTGTTTTTTTTTTTTTTTAATTTCTATGAAAAAAAATAAATGCTCATAATAATGAAAATACGAAATGTCATTAAAACCGAACAAGGGAATTGAGGGTCAAGAGTAATGATTTAATTGGACTCTGAAATCGATAATTGTGCACAAAATCAATATACTGAAGACTAAAAATTGTTTAAACTAGTCTTTAAATATCAAATCATTAATTTTTTGGAATATTTTTTTAAAAGATTGATACAACGATTGGCTTCTGGGGGCAATTTGTTGGTAATAATAAAAAAACACATACTGGTGTAGATATTTGAAAAAAATTAAGATTCGCCAAAGTTTTTGCTTGAAAATAAAAAAAATAAAACGATCATTAGCATAGAAAATATGTTGAGAAATATAAATATCCTCAACATCCATATAGACAAAAGATTTTAAACACAAATTTGAATCATTTATTATATTGATAATAGACATTAATAATAAAATGAAGATGTGTAGGGTTCTACACAAATTAACACTTATTTTTATTTCATTAAAAACAAAAGACTTAAGACACAAACTTTGCATATACCTGTTAAACATTTAACTCTAAAGAAAAAATCATTCATCAATCATCAAAAAATAATGATATTTTAATTTGAGATATTTTATCAATAAAATAGCACCATAACAAGTAATTTGTAATAAATCAACTGTAAATTTCACATAGCTAAAAGCCTTATTGTAATTTAAATAAAAAATCATTAAAAAAAAACAACATAAAAAAACCGCAAATTTTTATAGAAAATTGTGCCGACTTGACCTAACTTAAAGCAAAAAAGCCTTATGAGAGAAAACTGGCATGCGTTTCTCAGCTATGAACCCAAATAAACTAGAATCTACAAAAAAAATACTTTGACAAACCTTTAGCTTGAGTACACTTCAAAAATAAAATACAAGAGACTTAAGACACACAAAGTTATTAAAATTACTTCGATTTTAACAAGAATTTTCCACCTAGATATTTGAAACACTATCTTACTTGCTTTCGCTACTTCTCAGGCTTCAAAACTACTATGGTTATGGTTAGTAATGTCTCTGGCTAGTTTAAAGTTGCAGTGTTGATCACAAATGTTCATCATTACAATGAAGCACACAGAAAAAAATAAAAATCGGTTTCAATCAAGAAATTCACTGATACAATAAATTTTTTTATTGAAACTGTTTCAATCACGAAAATGATAATATCAATCACCATATCTCAATATCGACCCATCTGAACCATATACGACACAGATGTCGAAAAGCCCAACACAAGTCACTGTGCCAAGTTTTAGCGAAAACGGATTATAAAAGCTCCCTTTATGAGACCAAGACTTTAAATCGAGAGATCGGTCTATATGGAAGCTATATTCAAATCTGGACCAATCTGGGCGAAATTGCAGAAAGTTGTCGAAAAGCCTAGCGCAACTCACTGTCCCAAATTTCGGCGACATCGGACAATAAATGCGCCTTTTATGGGCCCAAGACCTTAAATCGAGAGATCGGTCTATATGGCAGCTATATCCAAATCTGGACCGATCTGAACCAAATTGAAAAAGGTTGTCGATTAGCCTAACACAACTCATTGTCCCAAATTTCAGCAAAATCGGATATTAAAAGCTCCCTTTATGGGACCAAGACTTTAAATCGAGAGATCGGTCCATATGGCAGCTATATCCTAATCTGTACCAATTTGGGCCAAATTGCAGAAAGTTGTCGAAGAGCCTAACGCAACTCACTGTCCCAAATTTCGGCGACATCGGACAACAAATGCACCTTTTATGGGCCCAAAACCTTAAATCGAGAGATCGGTCTATATGGCAGCTATATCCAAATCTGGACCGATCAGGGCCAAATTGAAAAAGGATGTCACAGGGCCTAACGCAACTTACTGTCCCGGATTGCAGCAAAATGGGATAATACATGTGGCTTTTATAGGCTTCATACCCTAAATCGGCGGATCGGTCTGAATGGGGGCTATATCAAGATATAGTCTGATATAGCCCATATTCGAACGTAACCTATGGACCAAAAAAGAATCTGTGCAAAGTTTCAGCTCAATATCTCTATTTTTAAAGACTGTAGCGGGATTTCAACAGACAGACGGACGGACATGGCTAGATCATCTTAGATTTTTAGGGTGATCAAGAAAATATACTATATAGATCGGAAATGGATATTTCAATGTGCTGTAAACAGAATGACAAAATGAATAAACCCCCATCCTTTGGTGATAGGTACAAAAATTGCATATTCAATTAAAAAATTTTCAATTAAAAAAATTATGGAATTTTTAATTAATTTTTAAATTGATCCAATGATTGAGATTTTTGAAACTGGATCAATTAAAAAATTTATTGAAATTTTTCGAAAATTCCAATTAGTTTCTATATTTGGTACACAGAACATGAACTTGAGGTGGGTTGCATGGAACCCTCCCGGGGGTTCTTCAAAATATTTTTGGTGTCGAGTAGGTGTCGGCCCTATAGATTGTTTGTTGTGCACTGAGGTGACAGTCCTTGGCCGATGAAGGGCTTCATTGGGTTAGTCCCGCTGTCATGGTATTGCAGTAGATTTGCCGAAAGATGGGACGCATGGGTCTTTGAAATCCTCCCTTTTATATTTTAGGGGACCAAATAGCCTTGAATTGAATTTACTTAAGCACCATATTTGAAACATTTTTAAGATTCGATTAAAAAATTATTAAATCAATTAATTTTTTAATTGAAATTTATAAAATTTTCAATCACGATTGGGATTAAAAAATTTTCAGATTCAATTAAAAAATTAATTGAATCAGTTAACTTTTGGTTAAAAATGGTAAAAATTTCAATTACGACTGCAATTGAAAAATGATTGAATCAATTAAATGTTAATGCCAGTTTGGACATACAACTAAGCCAGTAATTGGCTTATTGTGCGCTCTAAAAACTATAAAGTAACCTCTAAAGAGAAAATGTCAAGTTTGGAACTCCGTGCTACCTACAAAATCCTTAATTGTTTTCAATACCACTCCCCTAATTTGTTTTATGTTTGGTATTGTGTCTCCACGTAAGTGCCGGTATCTGTTGGACGCAAAAGCCGCGCAATGACAAGGGAAATGCTCCAACGTCTCATCATTTTCCCCGCATGCCCTACACATGCTATCACTTGCTGCACCGATTTTACATAAGTGAGCTCATAGTCCTATGTATCCGGTTATGATACCAATAGCTCGCTGAACTCTTTTTACTTCCTTTCAATAATAGCCTCGCCTTCTCATATCTCAGTCCCTGGATTCTCAAAGTAGACCCCCAGGCTCTGTCGTCTCTGTCCATCCATGTAACTAGGGTTCTGCCAATCCAATACTCTGCCGCTGGCAGCAGTGACTCCCACTCGACCTCAAGGTTCAAGTATTATAACTTAGTGCATTCGTTTGTAACACAAAGAAGGAAGAGAGAGGCCTATTGATAAGTATACCGATCGACTCGGAATGACTTTCTGATTCGATTTAGCCATGGCCCTCTGTATGTCTGTCTGTCTATACGCCTGTCCATGTTAATTTGTGTACCAACTACAGGTCGCAGATTTCGTCCGTTCGTCTTCAAATTTGGTATAGACAGGTTTTTCGGCCTAGAGAAGAAGCCTATTAAAATTGTCAAAAATCGGTTCAGATTTAGATATAGCTCCCATATATATGTTCGTCCGATTTGCAGTAATAATGCAATAAAATGGTCAATTGTTAACCGATTCTCTCGAAATTTGGCAGGAAGGATTTTCTTATGATTTTCAATATTACTGGTGAAGTTCATGGAAATCGCTTTAGATTTAGATATAGCTCTCACCTATATATATCGCCCGATTTTTACTCCCAGAACCACTGCAAGCACATTTATTGACCAATCTTCCCAAAACATTGTACAACGCTTTCTTCGATGACTTTCACAATATCTATAAAGTTTGCTCGAAATCGGTTCAGATTTAGATATAGCTCCCATATATATGTTCGTCCGATTTGCAGTAATAATGCAATGAAATGGTCATTTGTTAACCGATTCTCTCGAAATTTGGCAGGAAGGATTTTTCTTATGACTCTCAATATTACTGGTAAATTTCATAAAAATCGGTTCAGATTTGCATATAGCTCCCATATATATGGTCGTCCGATTTGGAATAATACAGGAATAAAATGGTCATTTGTCGATCGATTGCCTTGAAATTTGGTAGGAAGAATTTTCTTATAACTCCCAATATTACTGGTAAATTTCATAAAAATCGGTTCAGATTTGGATATAGCTCCCATATATATGTTCGTCCGATTTGGAATCATACAGTAATAAAATGGTCATTTGTCAACCGATGCTCTCGAAATTTGGCAAGAAGGATTTTCTTATGACTCTCAATATTATTGGTGAATTTCATAGAAATCGGTTCATATTTGGATATAGCTCCCATATATATGTTCGTCCGATTTGCAGTAATACAGCAATAAAGTGGTCATTTGTCAACCGATTCTCTCGAAATTTGACAGGGAGGATTTTTTTATGACTCTCGATATTACTGGAGAGTTTTATAGAAATCTGTTCATATTTAGGTGTAGCTCACATATAGATATATCGCCCGATTTTCACTCCTAGACCCACTGCAAGCGTATTTATTGACCAATCTAGCCAACATTTTGTACAGTGCTTTTCCCGACGACCACCACAATATCTAAGAAGTTTGCTGGAAATCAGTTCAGATTTAGATATAGCCCCCATAGCAATAATGGGCTCATTTGTTAACCCTATTTATTACAGGTTGCACATATTTGCTCTAAATTTGATACGAATTGTTTAAAACCCCATTTGAAAACATCCGTCGAGGTCTATCAAAATTGGACATAGCTCTCACTTTGTACCTATAGGGTATGTGTAGAGTATTATATAGTCGGCACTGCTCGACTTTTGCCTTTCCTTGTTGGTTTCAATGTAAGTTAGTAACGTACAGCCAATACATACAAGTAAATATTCACCAAGTCTGTGATGCGAAAACGCAACACCTGTCTAAAATGGCTTTATATACAAGTATATCCTTATCCTATGGTGGTGGGTGTACAAATTTTGCCAAGCAACGTATTTAAGGGGAAATTCCCCAATGGGAAATATTTAAAATAATAAATATTCAAGACCAGCCTCATATAGTCAAGTTGCCTTGACGCATAATTTCTTTCAGTGCACAGGTAGACAATCTCTTTAGCCTCGCATGAGTCTATATGCAATGTCTGTCTTGTGTTCTTCAAGTGCTTGCAATGATTCAAATGTTTTTTTTTTTTTGCTTTGTGTATTTCGTCTATTCAGTTTTTTTTTTCTGCTTCAATTGTTATGTTCTAAACAAACACACAGAATATACCAAAAGCCAAATATTGTAAGTTCTCAAACTTAAGAGTTATGATACGAGACTAGGGTTACGAGCAAGAAAGGTATGTGTAGTTGGGTTGGAGTACAACACGATAAACACAACGAGTACGGTACTCCATACACAATCAACCACATAAAGTGCCAAGAAATGTCTGATAGATGAAATAGCAAAAAATAAAAACAAAACAAAAAAAACAACAACAAGCTAGGAAAAAAACTAAGAATAAAAATTTATTCGTGTTCAAATATGTTTTTTTTTCTTTCCATCTTTCTATCAAATAAAACAGAAAAAAAACAAAGACAAGGAAAGGCCTGAAAAAGGTTCAAATTCAATAAAAGATCTGACAATAACACAACACGCATACTTGGCCACAAACACAAAGCTATTTAACACACACACACACACGCTCGTATAAATACAAATTTACTCACTCACTCAATTCCCCAACAAATGAAACAGAGAACCAAAAGCATAACAAACGTTGGAGCATAATCACGCTGCCTACAGCCATAGGCCACAAAGAGACAATCAAATAAACATGGAGCACAGTCATCGAACAAAAACAATAATAGCACCACAAAAGTGCGCTCTCTTTGCCAGGCTATTGTAAAACAAACCATGATGATGATAATGAAGCTAAAATAAACGACACAATACATACAGAGCAGCACACAGACAATACCCATACCAAGGCATTTGCTGCTCATTTGCCTCATAAGAATGCAATGATGCTGTGCTCAATTTAGTCTTAGCACAAAGCGCCATAGCACTCACCACAGACACAAACAAAGACAGCTTATGTGTCTTGGCGAGAGCATCCATGGAGAGCCTCTATGTTTCAAAAAAAAACACAAAAACATTCAGCATCATATCTACACACTAATTGGAGAGTGTAAGAGCGAGAAAAATATTGCAAAATAAAGTATTCGATGCTGGTGCTGTGCCGTTGTTTGCGTTTTCTTGCTGGCCATAAGTGTTGCACGAAGTTAAGTTGTGTTAAGCCAGCCAGCCAAGTCAAGAAAAGCAGACAAAAAATAAGCACGAATGCAAGATCAGATCACCTTTTGAATGCCTTATGCAGACCTCCATGCCATGACATACCAACAAAACCTAGTCTGAAAGACACGAGAAGCACGAGTACCGCTCCCCCATGCCGCACACTGCACAATGCACACTGGTTAAAGTTTATGGCACTAAAATTATTTTAATGGAACATAACCAACGAAACAATAAAAATAAAGATATTTGATTACATTCTCAGGCTAGAGAATAAAAGAAAATAAATCAACCTTTAAATGACAAAACAAAAGAACGACAACTGCAGAATGAAACACAAAATTCGCAGAAAAGACTATTTAGTGCTAAAGAGAATGATACCCAGAAAAAAAATCGTCAATTAAAAATAAAGAGTTAAAAATTCAATATAGAAGATAACAAGAAACAAATCAAAAAAAACACTGATTGTCCGGGCCGAACTATAGATATCAACAACTATCGGATATATATTGTAGATATACTAGCTGGGCAGGGCCCGCTCCGCTGCGCCTTCTTTCATTCTCTTATTTTATCTAAGCGCTATACGGTCACATTAGGAAATAAGTCGTGTTTGGGGATGCTGGTACGGCCTTTCAAATATTTCGCGCTAATGTGGATACTATATTGGTGCTCTCTTCTCCCAAATGCTCTGATTTTGTGCTCTGGTCTCAAATACCTTTCATTTGAATCCCACATTGTCATTATTGGTTTATATTCCATTTGCCGGGCTGGTGGCTATAGAGGTGGGGCTGTATTTAAGTTATTATAAACAAACTAAATTTCGCCTTAATCGCCCTACCGATCACGGAGATCTGGCGTTTTTGAAAATTAGGTAAGCGGAGGGTCCGCCCATTAAAGTTTGAATGTAAGATCTCTTGGATTTGGTGGAGAATTGGAGAAGCCAAACTCTTTGCCCCGATAGTGGATATCAGATTCATTCTCCACTGCCAAAACCCCACATTGGAGCTACATATTGCTAAACTCAGTATATATGTGTGGTTTATGGGGAGTTTATGAGGTGAGGCGTCTCTGAAACACTTGGCCATGAAACAGATACAGATTTCAGCCCCTTTTCGCCATAATACACAAATATGTCCAGTTTGAAGGGTATGCAAGGTGGGGCGGCCACCCACGTACTTAGCCCTGAAATAATATCAGCATCGTGCTCTACTCTCAAATTTCCTTAATTTGAGCCCCAATTGCCATTGGTTTAGGGGGAGTGTATGGGGTGACACGACACCTAAACATTTGGCCTCAAATTGGATATCAAATTATTTATCGCCGTAGTAGCCAATCATGACCGGTTTGAAGGGAGTTTAGAGGCGGACCCTGAAATAATATCAGCATCGTGCTAAAGCACGATTTTCTTTGAGCCCCATAGTGTCAAACATTTTGAAGGAGGGTGTCAAAATATTCAGGGCTAGGGTGTTTCGTTCAGATTCACATTTATTAATTTTTTTGTTTTGATTATCTACATTCAAAATCATATTTCAAAGCGACCACAACTCGGATACCACATTCTTAAAGATCCGCAGGTCCTCCTGTGTCCATCCCAATTTTAAGGGTAAAAAGTGTACTCTACTATCAAAGACCTTTTTTTCTGTCCTATTCTATCCTGATCGGCCTTCATATATTATTTCATATTATTCATATATTATTTTTAATTCCTTTTTTGGGTTGGATAGGGGGAGGGGGATTGCCCTCTGACTCGTCATTTGAGTACAATATATTATCGGTCATTCTACATGGCAGTTTGGCGTTATAATTATTGGGAGGAGAGGGTTGGTCCCCCCGACGCTAAGAATCAAACGATAATTTATTTGTATATTTTATTGTCGCGATCTAGTGTCCTGCGAAATTGTAGGACGTGTCCCAGATACTTGAATCCTTATGCCAACATTAGATTCGAAATATACTGTCATAGACCTTTCTTTTAATTGACACATAATCCACACGTCCTATTGAAGGGTATTTAATGGGTAGGCCGGTCTCAGCCTCCGTCCTAATTGTGCATGCCAGATTCGTAGTCGGGTGCCAAAGACCTTTCATTCGATACCCATTTTACATTTATGCCCGTTTTGGGTTTTTTTGGTTTGGGTAGGCCCCCTAAACACTTTGGACCAAATTCTTATAACAGATGTGTACTCAGCTTCCAAATACCTTTCGTTTGATACCCATCGGTAGACATGTTCTGTTGAAATGTTTTGGGGGGGTGGAGAGGCGCCTCAGACACCAAGGAATAGACTCTACCTTTAAATAGCTTTCATTTGATATCCATACTTTCCCAATCGGTAAATTTGTACTGCTGGGAGGTTTGGGTGGTTGATTTTTGGGGGTGGGAGCCCCCCGACACTTAGGGTAACATTTTAATGCCAAGTTTGTACTCTAATCTCAAATACCTTTTATTTGATACCCATATTGCCCAAAGCGGTGAAAGAGTCCAATTGGGGCTTTTTTGGTGGTGGGAGAACCCCCCGAAACTTAAGAATGACCTTTGTATACCAAATTCGTACTCTACTCTTAAATACCTTTCATTTAATACCCATATTGTCCCAGTCGGTGTACATGTTCGTTCGGGTGGGTTTTGAGATGGGGCGTTCCCCCAGATTATTTGACCCGAAAATTGTTTACCAATTTCATGTTTTTGGGATACCATAAGGTGGCATACAAAATTTCACTTAAATCGAGGCACGCATCTCCGAGATCTGGCTTTTTGAAAATTGGGATATGGGGGAGGGTACGCCCCCCCCCCCTACGGATAATTAGCCGAGACATTAACCGGGAATGGATAAAATTTGAAAATTAATACATCTCAGGGAATTTTGGGCGGATATTAGAATATTTGGTACCCAAAGAAAGCTTAAAACTTTCTAGCTATTGAAAAGCTGATTTTATGCCCTTAGCTTTCCAAAGATGGAGGCCAACGTAGCGCAGGGGCCAGCATGTCTACCTATGACGCTGAAAGCCTGGGTTCGAATTCTGGCGAGAACATGATGAAAATTTTCAGCGGTATTTATCCCTTCCTTATGCTGGCGACATTTGGGAGGTACTGCACCATTTGGTATGACAGCCATGTAAAAACTTCTCCACAAAGAGGTGTGAATCGGACAACACTCATTGATATGTGAGAAGTTTGCCCCTCTTCCTTAATGAAATGTTCATGGGCAAATTTGCAATTTGGTTTCCAGAGATATACAATTTTTTGGCAAATTCCACCCAGAGATGTCCAAACTGAGGTTCGAATGCCCATTCCGAAAAAATTTAATATCTCGATTTCTATGACGGCTTTTATGTGAACGTCACAGAAATTTTTGCCAAAATTTCATGTAAATTCATAGCTGTACATGAAGCTTTGGAAGTGAGATCAACTGTAACGTGTTCTTCTCACTTTAAGTTTTCTTTGGATACCGGTTTTTCGAAACCCGTCCAAAATTCCCTGAAATATAATAATTTAAGATTTTTGTTTAAATTTTATCCATTCCTGGTTCATGTCTCGACTAAACAACATTAACTGACATTTTTACAATCTTAACTACTTCTATCACAGTAGTTGTTGTTGTTGTAGCCACATTTTCATCTGTAGGAGGCGATACTCGTCGAGCTCCTGCAGGTGAGCAAGCTGGTTCATGTCTCGACTAAACAACATTAACTGACAATTTTACAATTTTAACTACTTCTACCACATTAGTTGTTGTTGTAGCCAAATTTTCATCTAGATGCGGCGATACTCGTCAAGCTCCTGCAGGTGAGCAAGCTCGTTCTGGTGCAAGGGACCGATCGCCGCGGGAATAGGGTTATTTAAAGGCGCCAATAACCCACCGTGTCATATGGAGCATCATAGACACTCAGTATTTATGAAAGAGCCGGTGCCGCGCGGCCTCTAACTGAGACTCCGCTCGATACTGCTGATTGTTCGCGACTGCTGTTGCAGCTACTCCGTATGGAGCATTCCACTATCAGTAACCTGTGGACGCGCCCGGTAGCTCGGAGCTTAGCTTCTCGTGACAGCAATGAACACCATACAGATTGGACCTCAATGGTCCTGCCTATGTGGTGCTCACAGATATCCCGTTCCAGGATAATAGTCGTTGTACAGAGTACAGCCCTATGTTAAAATCGTTTTACCCGCTTTGGGGCTAAGATTTGGGGTTTTACGGGTTTCATTACCTCTAACCTTGGATCGGCATCAGTTAATATACCAATCGGCGATTTACAATATTTACCCCATTTCACCCCACTCAACTGCAGCGTTTCCTAAGAAGAAGAAAATTAACAGAACATTAACAGAACAGAACAGAACAGTCATTGGATCATTTTTTTTTCTTTTTTGTGAGGGCTACAACTCTTCGAAAACCTATTCTGGGGAAACTAAAATTATTCTGTTGGGTGGTTAGACCCCCACCCCTCTTCAGACTATGATTAAGGCAGCAGCCACACGTTATACCCCAGGTGAGGTCTAACTTCACGGCGCAGGCGGCTGGACTTAAAAATGAGTGTGTTCGGATTCGCCGCCTCTAGAATCTAACTATCAATAGGTGAATATTTGGACGTGTTAGAAACAGAAGGACAAGTGTTACCTACCACCAATATGACCTCAACTGACACTCGATTTGAAGTTAGTTAGCGAAAAAACTTCTGCAAGCCATTCACTAACAAAATTAGTTACAGACGAGTAGAAAGATAATGGTATAATCTAAGTAACATATTCTGCTAGAAGATATTAAAAGTTTACCAAGATAGCATTAATGTCTTCTCCATTCACTTGATTAAGTTCGATGTAGCCCACTGTGCAAAGCTTGCGTTTTGACTGGCCTCAGTACTCTTAATGCATACTTTTAAACACAGACACACACACACACACTGACACTCGATGTCAGTAACATGAAACAAAAAGATAGAAAAACGTTAACACATACTTTATGTTGTTGCCAAAGCAACAAAAACTTACAATTCGCGCAAAAAGTCAAAATCAGGCTGTTGTGGCTGTCACAGTGCTGCTGCTGCTGCTGCTGCTGGTGATGCTGCCTTCAGCTGAGTGCGCATTGGTATTGCAATGATCTCGTGGACCATTACATCCAAGAAGAATGAATGCATTTTAAATGCATTTAGTCTTAAACCCACACAGTAAGCAAACTCTCCTCGTTGCCAGATACAGGGTGCTGGCTTTAGGCATCGCGTGTGCTCCATGCAATATGGAAGGTGTTTACAAACAAAAGACTTAGGAAACAAACTTGCGGCACCCTCTACTTTAGGCATACGGCGACCACCATATACAAATATACAAACATACGATTCACTTCCCTGTATGTAAGTACAAATGTGTGTGCATGTATATGTATGTGTTAGTGCTTGCCTTTGCTATGGCTGTGTGTAATCAAACTTTCGAAAGTTCAACAGGAGTCTCAGCTTTACATTTTTTTAACGTCCAGCTCTTTGTTTTATACCAGAGGAGATAGAAAAAAAAAACACACTGCATGTAGATTTTGTATTCGTCCCTCCATGCCACACTTCAAGAGTGCTGAAAGACGTTTGAATTTGGCGGCGTTTGAGGGGATTTAGTCTTTTTACAATGTTCAATTAACTTTTATGGAAATTTATGAAGTTTTTGTTATTTGCAGACTTTAACACTTTTTTCTACGTCTCCCTTGTGGACCAGGCCAGAAGCGAAGAAGAAGAGGGTGGAATGAATTGACTTTTCTGACTTTGTCTTTCTTTCTCAACTTTCTCAAGACTTCTTTCACCCAATAGTTTTGTGGCACAATGGAATGCAAACTCAAATTATCAAAAAGTCTAAACCCAAGACCAAGAAAAGGAGTTAGAAGAGGAGATGTGGACAGAGAGCTTCACCAGCAGCAGCAGCATCACCATACCAAATTACAACAACAGCAACAATTGAGCCGAACATAACTTGGCAAAATAAATAAATAGTTACAACAACACACACTGGCAGCACAGAAGAAATGGCACAAATAATCCCCCAGCAACAGCAACAACATGCTCACCCGTACATCGACGAAAAATGTTTAATAAATAACTTGAAGCTAAACAAAGATCACAAGTCATACATGTAGCAGCATAGTGGCAATTAACCCATTAAGTGATGGCATGGTGGTGGCGCATGTAGAGGGAGGCAATTATGAAAAAACTTCATAAATCAGCATTTTTAATTAAAAACCGTAGAAGCCATTTGCTTTGATCGTTTTGTTCATTGCAAATGATGGGCACAATTTGAAAAATGCATTTTCAGAGAGATATGTGGGTATATGTGGCAAAACACAATTATGGAAAAATTAATTTCAAAGATATATGACATATCCACCTGTGAGGTAGCGAATGGATATTTCAATGATTCCATAGTTTACATGATGCTAATTAAAATGCAAGTGTTGGGCTTTGCGGCTTAACCAACTTTCTTGAAATTTTAACATATAAAGAAGTTTAGTCACCCGGCGCAGGTAGGGTACTTCATTTAGTGATATCTGCGAGGGAGGGACGGACCCTCCCCCTAACTACAAAAACCCCATATCTCGGAAATGGTTCTATTTATTTAAGTGAAATTTAGTGTACCACCTTATGGTAACCCACAAACACAAAATTGGTTTAAAAATTTGGGGTCAAATAACCGTGGGGGACGCCCTTCCCCAAAACCCACCCAAACGGACATGTTTACCGATTGGGACAATATGGGTATCAAATGAAAGGTATTTAAGAGTAGAGTACAAAATTGATAAAATAACTCGACCTCACGTATAAGGGGGGAAGCCCGTTTCACCCCCAAAAACCGCCCCAAAAATTACATGCTTACCGATTGGGGCAATATAGGTATCAAATGAAAGGTAATTGGAAGTAGAATACGAAACTTATATAAAATTTTGGGGTCAAGTTTGATAGAACAACTCGACCTCACGTATAAGGGGGGGAAGCCCGTTTCACCTCCAAAAACCGCCCAAAAATTACATGCTTACCGATTGGGGCAAAATGGGTATCAAATGAAAGGTAATTGGAAGTACAATACGAAACTTATAAAAAAAATTGGGCTCAAGTCCCAGAGGCGATGTCCCACCCCAAAAATCACCCCCAAAGGGCATATAGGCCGATCAGGACAATGTGGAATTCAAACGATAGGTACTTGAGAGCAGACTACGAAACTTATATAAAAGTTTGGGATCTATTCCAAGGCGGGTCGCTTTGCACCAAATGGACATGTTCACCGGACGGGGCAAGATGGGACTCAAACAAATGGTATTTGAGAGTAGCATACGAAAATTATATAAAAATTTGGGTCAATTCCCATAAAGTCGCCCCACCCCAAAATTATATACCGTACACCAAATCGCAAAATATGGGATTCTAATGAAAGGTATTTGAGAGATACGAATAAGAATAACTTTCAAATTTGGACCATGTTAAACGAGGGCCGCAAACACTGTTGGATGCAGCGAAGCACACCGGTCCAGCTAGTAGTAAATTTGTACATGTGGGTTAAAGAATGTGTTGCTATATGGCCAGGCACGTGCCTTTGCCCAGGTTAGGTTAGATTTAAGTGGCAGTCTGCCATCAGACTCACTTATACGTTTTTGTCCATTGTGATACCACAAGAACAGAAAAAGGAAGATGCCTTCTAGTTTCAACCTTTGAACCATCCAGATCGCTTTAAAAAGTCCAATAACTTGCGAATTTTCACATCCGCTAAATCAGACAATTTCTCAAAGAAATGAGAACCTAAAGTGGAACTCCTTCTAACTGCTAGTGCGGGACACACACACACAGAAGGTGTTCTATACTCTCTTCTTCTTCGATGTCCTCACAGCTTCTGCAAAAGTCGTTGAGGGCAACCTTCAGTCTGTCAGCATGTTTTTCGATTAGACAGTGACCTGTGATGACGGACACAATGACTGAGCCTACTGTTCTAGCCAATGATAGCAAAGCTGTAGACCTCTTTAAGTCTAGATTAGGCCACATAGTTGTTGAATGCTCACAGCCCCTACTTTGTGACCATCTATCATTAGTTGTCCTTCGGGCCTGGTCCTGAAACTTTCCTTACATGTCGCTAGAGGCATACCCACAGATTGCAGTGTCCCTGAAATGTGTAGGATAGTTCCTAGTCTCGCAAGCTCATCCGCTTTACAATTCCCTGGGATATCTCTGTGGCCCGGCACCCAGAACAGGTGAATTTTGAACAGTTCAGCCATCTCGTTGACTGATCTGCGACAGTCGAGGGCGGTTCTTGCGTTCAGAAATACGTTCTCCAGAGATTTGATGGCTGCCTGATTGTCTGAGAAGATATTTATGCCAATCGTCGTAGTGACATTATATCTTAGACATTCCACCACTTCCTTTATTGCAAGGATTTCTTCTTGATACACACTGCAGTGGTCGGGTAACCTTTTCGATAGGACCAATTCTAGATCTATAGAGTACACCCAAAAGTCCACCTCAAGCAGAAACTGTCTTAGTGAAAAAGTTGGTAGACTTGGGACAATTTTTCTTTTTAAACCAGTAAGAAAAGGCAAAAGTCCGGCGATGCCGACTATTATATACCCTACACCTACCCTATAAATACAAAGTGGGAGCTATCTCCTATTCTCAACCAATTTTGATGGACCTCGCAGATGATTTCAGATGGGTTTTTAAACAATCCGTATTGAATTTAGAGCAAATATGTTTAAACTGTAATAACTACGGTTGAAAAATGACAACAGTTTTGCAAATTACCCTTAATCGAACGATCATATACATGGAAGCTATATCTAAATCTGAACCAATTTCGTCCAAACTTCTTATATAGTCTTTGAGGAAAGCGTTGTGTAAAATTTGGTCAATAAACGCGCTTGCAGTGGCTCTAGAAATGAAAATCGGGCGATACACATAAATGCAGCTATACCTAAATCTAAACCGATTTCTGTGAAATTCATCAGGAATGTCGAGAGTCATAAGAACAACAACAGAGATGAGGACTGGAGATGGCTTACGACTGGGCTAGACCTAGGAGTCTCAATGTTAACCCAGAGGAGAGGTTGATATCTGACAAGGTCCAATACTTAGAAGTAATTTTGGAAAGGAACGTACCGAGAAGGCTCCCAGACGATGTCCATTATGTAGGCGGCCCGCAGGCTCGAAATGGGGTCTTACACCGTGGAATGTTCAAAGGTTCTACAGAATCGTGATCAGACCAATACATACATGCAATAGGTTCTAAGAACATGTTGTCTTGATACAGGCGGGGCAATGAGGAGGACGCCTACTAGGTCACCAGATATCCGAGAAGGTCATACCATCGCGGATAGTCGAGGCGACGATAGAAAACCTGGAAGGAATGGAAGAGGTTTCCAATAGGATACCTGAGACGACACTTAAGGTCGAGTGCGAGACACTAATACCAGCGGCTCAGTCTTGGATTGACGAAACTCTGGTAGTGCCATCTGGTGCTACACGGATGGTCCACATTGAGAAACCTGGGACTGAGACCTGTTTCCGACTGTCTGACCAAAAGTCGGAACGACGAGGACGACCAGTGTGAACATCTTTACAGACAGTAAGCCCACCATCAGGCCAATAACAATCAATACTGTCTTGGAGTGTAAGAAGAAGATTAACGCCTACTCTGAGGATGGCATAAAACGCATTGTTTGGGTGCCGAACCGTAGTGGAGTAGGGGGGAATGAAAGAGCAGGCGATTTGGAAGTGAAGACCAGAGAACTGCCGTCAATAAACTTGATTCACCCGAAGCCTTTTGGGGTGCATGCAGTCCAAGTTAAGGTCGTGAACGACGAACGTGCATGCCACATTATGGAACAGCGAAACGGTCGGTAGTATGGCGAAAATACTGTGGGGAGATCTGGATCGTGAAAAGACGACGATATAAGTTCAGCTTAGGTTAAGTTGAAAAGAGGGTGCGGTTATGTATCCGCCCCATGCCACTATGGACATTAACCTAAGGAAATAAGAAAGAGGTCAGTATAGCTTTCGGTATCTTAAAGGGACACATAGGACTACGAGTGATAGCATAGGTAGAGCATGTGGGGAAGATGATGAGATGTTGGAGCATTTCCAATGTCATTGCCTGGCCTTCGCGGCTAACATACACTGGCACTTACGTGGGGACACAAAAGAAGATATGAACCGCCGTAGGGGCGTGGTATGGAAAATAATTAGGGATTTTGTTAATAGCACAGCATTTCTGATTTACATTTTCATTTTCGGGTTACCTTTTAGTATTCAAAGCGCACAATAAGCCGATTACTGGTTTAGGTGTATGTCCATAGTAGCGTGGGGCAGATTAATATCCGCATAAATATCCAGAATTGCGTATTGAGCCCGTACGAGACTCAATTTTTATCTGAATGAGCTGATATTTTACACGTGGTGTTCCGAAATCATTGTGGTGGGTTCCCAAGTTTCCGCCCGGCCGCACTTAACAAGCTTTTACTTGTAGTGGTTATCTTGGATACACATATATATGGGAATATGGAGATTGGGAAATCTTGGTCCCAAATATATAAATAAATGTCTTATAAAATCCTGTAAATCGAATTTCATCTAAATTGGTGGACAAACAAGCGCTCCGTTTCCCAAGTAGTAAAGTCGGGAAATTCGGTTTATGTGAGTACTTTTTCATAAGGTGTAAAAAGTTTGCTTTGAAATACTCTCAAAGAGATTAGAATTTGTTAACAGAATACAAAGCAAAAGACTTAGAAAACCAACTTCATTGACTATCCCCTATACTCAGTCAGAAACAAGGAGCGAGAGAGAGAGAGACATATGCACTCATAATCTTTTTATATAAGAAAAGACTTAAGAAACAAACTTTTTTAAAAAGTTAAGCCTGCACATTTTCTAAGTCAAAAGACTTAGCAAACGAACTTAATCAGAAACAAGGAGCCATTGAGCGAGAGAGAGAGAGAGAGAGACACAAATGACTATTCCATATACTCAGTCAGAAACAAGTAGCGAGAGAGAGAGACAAATGCTTTGAGAGTCTTTGTATATAAGAAAAGACTTAAGAAACAAACTTTTTAAAAAGTTAAGCCTGCACATTTTCTATGTCAAAAGACTTAGCAAACGAACTTCATCAGAAACAAGGAGTGAGTGAGCGAGAGAGAGAGAGACATATGTGCTCAGAGTATATTGCATGCAAAGACTTAAGAAACAAACTTTTTGAAACCGTAAGCCTGACCACGAACAATGGGCACCAGAAAGACTTAAGAAACAAACTCAATTTAAAGAGCCATAAGGTTATGGGCGTTTAAAGGGTTAAACATATGGTTTGATTTTTTTTTGTAATACCACGATGGTGAGGTAAAAAATAAAGAAAAACGCAACAACAGCAACAGATATATTACTTTCAAACAATAACAACAAAAACAGTTCCGGCTTTATCGAAAAAGACTTCAACTACCTTTGGGATGGATAGATGGATGGATGGGAGAAGAGACGCAAGAAGATGAAAAAGTAACAAACGCACCATCAACAGCAGCAGCAGCAGCAGCCGAAGAGGCAATCAAATGGTAATGGCCAAAGAAGCAACAACAAAAAGTGGCGTAAACCACCATGCGCCAAACTAAGAGAAAGGGGCCCCAATATTGGTGGGTTATTTAGTATGTTGGCTGCTTGCTTGCTTACTAGCTTGCCTGGGTAGTATATAAAAATCACCATAAACAGCATGTTGTGGTTGTTGTTGTTGTTTAAAGCTTGTTTTCTTTGGAATATTCGTACAAGCCAAAAGCAAAAAGGAGGAAGAAAAAACCAACAGCAACAACAACCTCAGACATGTTTTAAGTTTGTTTTTAATGAATTTTGTTTTGTGATTTTGTTTTTATACATTTAAAAAAAAGAGCGCGCATTTTAGGACAAGCACAACAACAAGAGCAGCCATGGAATTTGTTTTTAAACAAAATAACTCCCCTCCTCTTTAAAGCGGGGTGGTGCTCTGAATTGCAACAAATTTGCAAAAATAAAAAGAAGTAATATTTGGAGAAAAAAGTAAATAAATAAATAACTGTAGTTAACAAAGGAAAAACTTACGTAAGCTTAATAAAACCATAACAAATATTAGAGGTGGTGGTGATAATGATGATGACGGAGTTGCTTCTTCTTTGCCTTGAAAGCAAATGTTGTTGGTAGCTGCTTTGAGGGGGTTGGGTGAGTGATGGTGGTGGTGGTGGTACAATAAAACAATGAATGTTTTGATGATGATTGCTGGCTTTGTTTCGTTTCTTTTTTTGTGGTGAATTATTGTGAATTAAATATTCAATACTTGCACTAATTTCAAATACTTTTCGTTTCGAAATTTTTCTTATATTCTTTTCTTTTTGCTTAGGCAGAAATATAATGAAAAACTTTTTATATCACTTGTACGCTTTTGTGTCGAGAAGAGAAGATATGGTAGACGACACTTTTTCATTTGATACGATTTCCTTTGCTTTCTGTGACTTTTTGTGGCGCTTGTGAAGGAATATGGCAAACTTTTTTCCTCTAATTTTCTTTTTGTTGTTTGGGAAATTTTCATATCACATTTTCACTTAACTTAAGGGGTTTTATTTGAATTTGACTTTTGACGAAATTTCGTGGTCTTTGCCCGCACGTAGTGAGGTCTGTGACGCTTAAACGAATTGTTTGGGGCTGTGTTAGCTCTCAAGCCACTGCACCGTTGGAATTTCGTTTTTCTTCTTACGTACGTTCATACGTTTGTAACTCCTCGTTGTGGTCGTAAACTATGACGACGAAGAGATTGGCTTTTTGCTTAAGCCTGGCATGGGGGAATTTTTGCATTCACAATATTTTTGTATAGATGGGATGGATTAATTTTTTTTTTTTTGGGAAACCGAATCAACTGCAATGGGGGCTCAAGTTTTAATTTTTGTTTTAATTAAAACTGTATCTTTATTTTTGTTATTAACTTTTGTGTGTCATTTGTTGTTGTAGGCTTTTTTGCGTTGTGTTTTATTTAAGAACACATACCAATTGAACAACAACAACAACAATAACAGCAGCAGCAAATACGCTTCTCTCAGTATTTGGCTTGGCGAGACGAGGCGACAAGGCAGACGCAAAACGATTTGCTTGCTTATTTTGTTGTTTTTTTTCTGTTTGTCTTCTGTTTTTTGCTTTGCTTCTATTTTTTTTTTTTTCAGTTTTCAGATTCACACAATTACAGCATCGTTTTCTTCCATGGATTTTCAGCAGCACACTTTGTGTTTAAATTTCAGTAAACTTTTTATTTATTTCACTGGACAATTGCATTGTTTTAGGTTTGTTGTTTTCAGCATTTTAGCAAATTGTTTTAACCAAAAATTTCAACACGGGTTTTGGAACGAGAAATTTCTAATGTTACGAGAGGGGGAATATAATGTTGTTTGCGCCGAAGGTATGAAAAACTCGTTGTAGATGGTGAACATCGATGTTAAGGAACGTGTAGAGCCGTCGTCATCGTCGTAGATACCTACAAAATTTACTTAAGCAGCAGTATTAACCTCTCACCAGAGATCCATGCTGGCTCTCTTGCGCTCTGGGGAAAAAATTCACTCACCCATACCACCACACATATGGACACTTCTCAGGTGTTTTTCTCATACAGGTGCCTCAAAGCAAGCGATTAGAGGCCTGCATACAGCCAAAAAAAAAGTGTAGTGGGAGATAGCTGGCCTCTCTATGTCTCTCCCATGCTCATTTGGTGTACAAGTGTTGGTGTGTATCTCTCTTCAAGTCTTTTTATGGTTTCATCTTGTGCTACAGCCATATAACACACACATACAATCACACCTGTTGCCTTATGTGTGTTTTCCACTACCTGGGTGTGATGGTATTGGATTTGCTTCTTCTTCTCCTTCTTACTGCTCTGCAGGTACTCGTAGTCGTATGCGCGCTCACCACTTTTTTGTCTGACGTTATGTCTTATTGACAGTTTCGTTCGTTTGAGCCAAGAAAAAATGCGGGACAAGAACAAAAACAGCAGCAACAACAACAACAACCACAAAGAAGAATAACATTTTTTCTGTTTCTGTTGTCTTAAGCAAAAGTCAAATGGTATCGTCAGCACACACGCTCCCAAAAAATCCAATTGCTGCCGTTGCTGCTAAGTAGAGAAGAGTAACGATTTACTTTTTGGTTTTGTTTTGCCTCCTCACAGAGAAGGCTAAGAAGAAATATCACAAAAAAAAACAGAGCCAAACAAATGAAGAAGAGGAAGGAGTAGAGGAAAAATGTCAGACATTGTTAAGATTAGGGGCGCAAGACGCAAAAGGCACTAACTGTGTGGCATTGTGTGTACAAATGCATTGGCTTAAGCGGGCTCGAAAACAAAAATCAAGAAGTCAAAGAGTCAATGGACAGTGGCGTTAATATCGCCTTAACAGAAAATACATGAGTGGGGGTAGATTATGTCTTAAATCAATGTTTATTCTAGCAGAATGATTCATTGCCCATGATTCATTGCATTAATAATAGATGTTCCTTAAAAATGGCATAACATCAAACAAAAGACTTAAGACACAAGCATATTTCTAGTTGCTAATTGGGGAAAGTGCAAAGCCACAATCATTTTATTCAAATGTGTCATATAAGGCAAAATTTCGATTGATTTACCCACTGGTTATTATTTATACTGAGATTTTTTGAATTTGGAAAACAATGAAGATATAAAACAAAGACACAAGAACGCAAAGAGGCTAATTTACCGATCATGGCAGTGTGGAAATCAAGCCAGATGTATTTCTTTAGTAGAGTACAAACATCCAAGTTTGGGCTTACGGATTAGAAGGGAAGGCGCAACAAACGAACACAGAAGCGAGCGGGTTTGATTGAAATTTTAGCTCAACGATTAGAAGCCTCCTTTCTATAGTCGAGTCCAAGTGGCGTGCCGATAAGCACTAAGTCTTGCATGCAACTATTCTTAAAGGCACAAACAATGCTGACAATTTTTTCCAAATTTTATACCAAAATTCGAACCCAGGCTTTGGAGACACTAAATAGGACGAAAAACGTCAAAATTCGTTGCGCCATCTATTGGGGGATATTTATCATTCGAAAAGAAACGCCAGTCCAAACAAGGAATAGAGAGAGGAGAGGAAGAATAACCTTCCACAATAGGTTATCTTCAAAATTAGATAAAATTTTCTAAAAAATCAAGAATTAAAAAATCTATAAATAAAAGAAACTGAGGGAATAACTTATGATAGTCCTGACCGCAAAAAAAGGTAACTAAGTGAATGCATTCACTTAGTTACCTTTTCATTCATTTGAATGAAAGTTATATTTCATACGGTGTAAAAGAAGGCGCAGCTGAGCGGGCCGGGTTCAGCTAGTCTATTATATAAACCTCAAAGGATGTTTTTAGTCCGATTGTTTGTTTGATCCAAATATACTCGAAGACGGCTAAACCAATTTTCTTTAAATTTCTACAGATTGTGTATGGTGGTCTCGAAGGAATAATAGGGTAAAGTGGTGTTACCCCAAAAGCTCCACCCAAAACTAAAAGTAGACCGATCGGGACAATATGGCGTTCAAATGAAAGGTATTCGGGATTACGAATATGGTCTGGAAGGAGCAATAAACGGTGGAATTTGTTGATATGGTAAGGAGGCGGACCCTCCCCCTTATCACAACAGCACCTCCCACAAATAAAAGTAGACCGATTGGGACAATATGATACTCAAATGAAAGGTGTTCGGGAGTAGAGTACATTAGATCCAGGTACCTAGGAGGCCGCACCGACCCAAAACCCCTCAAATAGGCATATTGGATGATAATGGCAATATGGGACTCCAATGAAAGGTATTAGGGAGTAGATTAGGAATATGGTCTGGAAGGTGCCAAAGGCTATATAATTTTTTGATATCGGAAAGGGGGCGGACCCTCCCCTTTACGCCAAAAGCACTACCCAAAAATAAAAGTGAACCGATGAGGAGAATATGGGACCCAAATGTTGGTATTCGAGAGTAGAGTACGAATTTGATATTAAAAGTTTGGTCCAAGTACCTAGCGTGCCGCACCAACCCGAAAACCCACTCAAATGGGCATTTTGGACGATCATGACAATATGCGACCCCACAACTTCTCCCAAAATAGGAATATTTACCAATCATGAGTATATGGGGTCCAAATAAAGGGTAAAGTATTTTTGAGTAGATACACAAATTGTTCTGGGGGTGATATATATGGTATTATATTTTTCGCTTGGTGTCAATGAAGGTGCAGCGGAGGGTTCATCCAGTTTTCTATAAATAAAAATTATTCTGAGCGGAGTTCTATAACAAAATTTTTATAAAATTGCCAAAAAAGAGGGTTCAGATATTAAACCGCCCCATGCTCAGCTCCCAAAAAGCCTTACACAACCGAGCAGATAAAGAAAATGGAGAAAGTTGGGAACCAAAATTTTGAGACAGTCTGAGACTTTATTTAAATACCTCTGCACCGCCGTAACCGAAACGAATGACACCATTTTTGAGATTAAGTGAAGAATAATACTGGCAAACAGATGCTACTTTGGACTAAGTAAGCAGTTTAGAAACAAGGCCACCTTTCGACAGACGAAGACTACACTTTACAAGACACTGATACTACCCGTGTTGTTATATGGCTCTGAAGCATGGGTACTTGTGAAAGGAGACGAGGCAGTGCTTGGAGTGTTTGAGAGAAAGATTCGTCGTAAGATATACGGACCAGTTTGCTTTAACGGAGAATATAGGTGTCGTATGAACCACGAGCTGTATGACGATGACAGCATAGTTACACATATCAAAATACATCGGCTGCGTTAGCTACGTCATGTTGTCAGAATGGATGAAGAAAAGAAGAAGCTCCAGCAAAGAAGTCTTTTGAAGGCAAACACCATGGTACATGCAAACCGGGACGACCAAAAGCCCGATGAAAAGATCAAGTGGTGGGAAAACCTCGAAACTTGGTGTCAGAGATTATAAAATGAGCGCAGAAGATCGAGGCGCTTGGAACGCTTTTCAACGCTCGGCTAGTGGAACAAATGTTAAAGTAAAAGTAAGTAAAACTCGAAATTATAGAAAAAAATTTAGAAATAAAATAAAAACGGACGGGCCGAATCTTGGTATGGATTCTGTTAAACCAGCAAAAATTAAAGCTTCTAGAAACCGAAATGTGCAAAATTTTAGATAAATCGAACAAAAATTGCGGCTTCCAGGGGCTAAAGATGCCAAAACGAGAGATCGGGTTATATGGGGGCTATATTAGTTTATTGACGAATTTGAACAGAACTTGGCAAAGTTGTTGGAAGTCTTAACAGAACACTGTCCGCAAAATTTCAGCCAACTCGGACAAAACTTGCAGCTTGTAAGGGCTCAAGAAGTCGAAAATTTAAAGCTGCTAGCTTTACGCGTTCGACTGCTATCGTGATTTCGACAGACAAACGGACGGACGGACATGCCTAGATCGACTCAGAACGTCGAGACGATCAAAAATATATATACTTTATGGGTTCTTTTATGAATATTTCGAGGTGTTACAAACGGAATGACTAGATTAGTATACCTCCACCCTATAGTGGTGGGTATACAAGTATACAAAACATTTTTTCTATTTCTAAATTTGAAGATTTTTCAAAAGGAAAAAATTTAACAGAGTTTTTCCGTTAATTGCGACATAACTGTGCATAGAAAAAAAATTTCCAAAAAATTTCTGCGACTATATTGGGAAAATAATTTTTGAAAATTTTTGGACAATTTTTTATATCTGGTGATTTTTTAACAGTTATACTTTTCATCTGTGGTTATTCCCTCCTATTAATGGTGACACTTGTGAGGTATTTTCCTTAGGTAATCATCCGCGTAAACTTCTCTACTAAAGTAGGGTAGTGTCACTCTGCGGCAATCCGTTCGGACTCGTCATTGGGCTTAATGAGAAAGTTCGTTAATGGAATGTTAATAGGCAAATTTGTGTCATTTGTGCAAACCATTTCATAATGGAGAAAGTTACAAACTTGCAAGGGCCGAAATAACGACAGGTTCGTGTGCTTTATGGGATGGTGGTATCACCGGTGCAAATATTACCTTCAATTGCGATATGGAGCCATGCTACGTATTTTGCCTCAATTGATTGCGTTGAATTTGGTTGATAAGGGGTTTCAACGAAACTGTGCCACATGCCACACACCTCGTGAAACAATGGACATATTGAACGATAAATTTGGTGAGCAGATTATCTCCCGGAATGGCTTTTGATTTTGCCGCCAAAATCATGTCGTTTGACCCCCCCACAGTGTGATGGAACCGAAAATATAGTAAAAAATATGACATGTGAAAACGGGTAGAGATATCTCTTTGAATGGTTAGAGCTGAGGTGTTGGAGAGATCGTATGCAAAATTTCAAGGTCCCAGGTTGTTCGGGCAACTTTTGGCAGGCCCATCGCCTAGGCATTTCGAAAAATTTTTCGTGCTGCCAAATCTTCATTTGTGGTCCTATTTTTAAAATTCTTTTATTTTTGACTGGACTGTGCCCAAAAATCCTGCTTGAAGTCTACAATATCTCCACTGGTTTCGGGGATGCTCGACTTTTTATTTTTTTTTTTTTTGCAATTTTGACCGAGACCTTTGCTTTGTATTTTGTAACTTTCGAAAGCATTTGTGGTTCGATTCTCATTTTTATGCATGATTTCGATTCGTGACCAAAAACCAAAATCCCAAATACCCCAAAATACTCGTTTCGTGCAAACATGGTTTCAAAATCTGCATCTTTGAATAATATTGTTAGGGGCAAAACATTTTGGAAATCGGGAAATCGAACCACAAACAAAGATTTGACAGCCTCAACATTCTTTCAAAATACCGGGGTAACCAACTTTAGGGGCCTACCAAATTACCCAAGGGAGCCACACTCAACCCTTTTAAATATCTCCCATGCCCAATAAAGTACCACCAAAGAGTTAACTACTACATCTTTTACCGAACAACTCAAAAACCCAACGTCATTCCACCTTCAACGTCTCTGACCTTCATCATCATGATCGCATACACTCAGTCCATATCAGTTTTGTCTTCACCCTTCTCCACCACTCACTATAGACTACACACAGCTCTCTAGCCACTGCTAAATCAAAGTAAAAGGGTAACGTCTATAGTGAGTGTTGTTAACACACGAAAAAAAAGGCCATGATATTTTCATGAGAAGCTGCTGAGAGGCACTTTGTTAGTTTTACGTCAACGATTGATTGTACGCTTGTACGATTGTGTACACAATCAAGAAGAACACAGACAGACAATGTCCGTGTATAATTTTGTTTGCTCTTGCCATGTATTTGTGTAAGCACACACAATGGAACATTAACAGTAGAAGGCCTACACATAAGAATGTTGGTACACACAACAGTGCCCATAGGGCACTCACACTAATGGGGGGAACAAAACATACATAAATAAAATGTGCGCTGACTTTACTAACAAACGTCTTGGCATACCAACTACATATGGCTAAGATCACAGCTCAAACGCACACACACACACACACACACACACACTCTCATAGACATACACGGCAACAACACCAAGAATCACGTCAACGATGATAATGACGATGGCTATGAGAAAAACGAAACAAACGAAAAAACCCCCAAACGTTATATTACACCAACGGTCCAACCGTTCGACGATAGATGCAATCAGACAAATATAAATACTGTTACAGTGGGTCAAAGGGGGGTAAAAAAGTGCCGTAGTTGAAGTAATGGGAAAATAGAATTATTTATGAAATCTTAATATTCAACGTCAGTTTAAAGGCAAAAAAACTATTTCGTAAATTCGAAAAATACCATACTAAAAATAAAGGGCGATTTTTTAGCTATTGTCTTTTCGGCAACACTGGTTTAAACAGCTCGTTTTGTGTTTTGTTTCGCTGTCAAACATCTTCAGTTTGGCCTACAACTTAACCACGAATTGTCTTACAAACGAACAACTCTTACAAATTATTGAACTTTATTACGAGGGTAGCCTTTTATATTTCGGGATTGGACAACCCTTGTGTTGCAATCTGCCAACTGACAGCTATATCTAAAGCTCCATCAAGGACCAGTGTTTATCGCATGGTATGATGAATTCAAGCGAGGTCGTAGTTCACTGCAAGACGAATTTCGTGAAGGTCGTCCAAAATCAGTTGTAGTTCCAAATATAATTGATACTGTGCGCCAACTGATATTGCAAGATCATCATGTGACCAATCGTGAGATTAAGACCACCTTAGGCATTAGTTGGACCAGCATACATGCAATATTGCATGAACATTTGTGCGCGTTGGATCCCACAAAATTTGTCACTCGCTCAAAAAAAGGCTCGTGTCAATTGTTCAATAGAAATGCTTCCACATACGATCGCGGTGCTTCGAAACCCGTCTACGACATCGTGACAAATGATGAATCGTGGATTTACGCGTATGAGACCGAAAGTAAATAGCAGTCGACTGTGTGGGTATTTCAAGATGAGCCAAATCCAACAAAAGTTGCGCACGAAGCACTTCCAACCAAATGATCGCCTGTTTTTTATGGAAAAACTGGGCACGTCGCAAACGCACCACTAGAACAACGCAGAACAGTCAATTCTGAGTAGTATACAAACATTTGTATGCCAGTTGTCTTACACGTAATCAAGAAAACCAACCGCCGAAAATGGATCACTCTTCACCACGACAATGCAAGCTTTTACACATCGGCTAAAACAACTGCGTTTTTGAGCACTCAAAATATCGAGCCATCCGCCGTATAGTCCTGACTTGGCACCCAAAGACTTCTTTTTATTCCCATACCTAAAAAATAAAATGAGAGGTCAACGTTTTTCCACACCTGAAGAAGTGGTTGATGCGTTCAGAATGCATGTTTAGGAGATACCTCAATCAGAGTGGCAAAAGTGCTTTGACAATTGGTTTAAACGCAATGTTTAGATCTTAAAGGGGAATATTTCGAAAAACAATAAAGCGATTTTCGATGATTAATATTTTTTGTTTTTGTGTTCTCTAATCCCGAAATATAAAGGACAACCCTCGATTACGAATTTCATATTCGAATTTGGGAACAAATATCTGGAGCCGTGACAAACACCTTTTATGGACACGAGGGGCAATCAGCACAATATTGGACTCACATCAGTGGCAATTACGATTGTCCAAGAAAAAGTAGCATTTTTTGATATATTGCACTGCAATCAAAATTTTGGGTTTGTTTGTCTAACAAAATGTTACTTCACTACAAATATTTCGATAAATTGTGAGTAACTTCACTTATAAAACAGCTGATTACCATCATAAAAGCAAATTTTGTTTAAATGTTTTGAAATGTGAAGTTTTGATCCGCGTCCTCTATTTTTTATGCTAAACAAGTAAAACGGCGTTAAGTTCGGCCGGGCCGAACCACCTTGGGTTTATATGAAAACCACCTTTCGTCATAATCCAGTGAAAAATGCATAATTTAGGCCCCCGTAGCAGCTATATCGACATATGATCCGATTTGGACCAAATTCGGCATGGACATAGAGTGGTCTAATAAGTACAAGTCATTGTTCAATTTTGTAGACCAAATTATTGAGCTTTTTGGTAACTATATCCAAATATAGACCGATCTGAACCATATACAAGACTGATGTCGGAAAGCCTAACATTAGTCACTGTGTCAAATTTTAGCCAAATCGGATTATAAATGCGCCTTTTATGGGGCCGAGACTTTAAATCGAGAGATCGCTCTACATGGCAGCTATATCTATATCTGAACCGATCTGGGCCAAATTGAAGAAGGATGTCGAAAGCCCTAACACAACTCACTGTATCATATTTCGACGACATCGGACAATAAATGCATCTTTTAAGGATTCAAGACCTTAAATCGGGAGATCGGTCTATATGGCAGCTATATCCAAATCTGAACCGATTAGGGCCAAATTGCTGGAAGATGTCGAGGGGCTTAACTTAACTCACTGTCCCAAACTTTGTCAACATCGGACAATAAATGCGCCTTTTATGGGCCTAAAACCCTAAATCGAGATATCGGTTTATATGTCAGCTATATCCAAATCTGAACCGATTAGGGCCAAATTGCTAGAAGATGTCGAGGGGCTTAACTTAACTCACTGTCCCAAATTTCTGCAACATCGGACAATAAATGCGCCTTTTATGGGTCTAAAACCTTAAATCGAGATATCGGTCTATATAGCAGCTATATCCAAATCTAGACCGATCTGTGCCATATTGCAGATATATGACGAGGGGCTTAACTTAACTCCCTGTCCCAAATTTCGTCAAAATCGGACAATAAATGCGCCTTTTATGGGCCCAAAATCTTAAATCGAGAGATCGATCTATATGGCAGCTATATCCAAATCTGGACCGATCTGATCCAAATTAAATAAAAATATTGAAAAGCCTAAAAAAACTCCCTGTCCCAAATATCAGCAAAATCGGACAATAAATGGGCCTTTTATGGGCCAAAGACCTTAAATCGAGAGATCGCTTTATATAACAGCTATATCCATATCTAAACCGATCTGGGCTAAATTAAAGAAAGATGTCGAGTGGCCTTACACAACTCACTATCTCAAATTTCAGGAAAATCGGATAATAAATGTGGCTTTTATGGGCCTAAGACCTTAAATCGGCGGATCGGTCTATATGGGGGCTATATCAAGATATAGTCCGATGTAGCTCATCCTCGAACTTAACCTGCTTATGGACAAAAAAGGAATCTGTGCAAAGTTTCGGCTCAATATCTCTATTTTTAAAGACTGTAGCATGATTTCAACAGACAGACGGACGGACATGGCTAGATCGTCTTAGATTTTTACGACGGTCCTAAAATCGTAAAGTCGTACACTTACATTAATCCTTTAATGCCCTCCCCTAGGTAAAAGAGCATATTTCGACTGCAGATAGGCCAAACTCTAGGTCTATCTGCAGTCGGGCCAACATACTTTCCAAGACATCTTACAAATCCCTACTCAAAATTTAAGTCCAATTGACTAAGAACGACGTCCTCTATGCTCACTTGTGCTCAGGAGCTCATATCGCAAGATTAGTTAATGTAGAAGCTTTAGTACTAATTCGGAGCATGTATGGCGTAGAAGGGGAAAATCACAACAAAATTTTAAAATATGCAACATTTCAATCAAATCCTAACAGAGCAATTTTGAATAGTATACCATAAAATTTAAACCAAATGCTTACATGTTTTGACCACTGTACATGAACTACAGTCAGCCGTTAGTTAAACAAACTCACACCTACATAGCTGGCCAAAAGTCCAGAGACGGCAAATAGAAATAAATATAAAAAAGCGTTCACAAAACACATATCTGTACCTCTCAGCTCAGCTGAGATCAGAGCTAGGCAGTGCTCTGTTCATAAGTCTTGGGACGCAATCACCCTGCTGAGTCTTTGGGGACTGCATGCAGTTCGTTCGAGACTTAACAACGACGTTGCCATAAAAATAGTTTGAAATTTGTACAAATGTTAGTTGGTGCTGTTAGTGAGTGCCAGTGGGGCTGTGTGCTGTGAGCCTGTGAGCCTGTCTTAGTGTTGATGTTGTGTTTTTAGTTTTGTATTTCTTACTGCCTTTCAATTTTCAATGTTTCGCTATTTATTATTACGCTTCGATCATTACTACACACATTTCGTTTCGTTTCGTTTGCCTAACAACTTCACACCAACCCCACTTTGTCAGCACTCTACACGCAACAGTGACAATTGCTGAAAACTTTTAAGGCTGGGTCGGTGTTTTTTTTTTTTTTGCTTTCGCTTGCAAATATGCAGTAGGGAGGCTCACAAGTCGTTGACGTTCGAAAGATGTCAAGTCACAATGAGACAAAGAGCTGCAGTGAGTGGTGGTGGTGGTGGTTCAAACGAAAGACTTAGACAACAAACTTGCACGCAATCTCAAACGTATAGTAGGACAAGCCATACTTAGGGTGTTTGTGCTGTAGCACTCTATGGTGTATGGTGCTGCCGTGCATTGCTTGCTTTCCTCAAACAGCATCTCATCCTTGAAGTTTCAACTCTACCATCACACACCAGTTAGCGGTGTCTTTGGCATGGTGTGCATAAATTCAATACCATTGCCTTTTTGACAATCAGCGAGCGGCGCAACATGCAGTGAAATGTCGACGAGGACTAATGTCATGGCAATATTAGGCAGCAACAGCCACCAACACCGCCGCCAAGGCAGCAGAAGCAGCAGCAGCAGCAGGGGCAACATCAGTATTAGCTGTCTCCGCGGTGCTGCCAAGACAGTCACCTTCCCTGTATCCTCTTTTTTCGGCTTTGACTTTTTGGCCAAGTTCAACATTTTCATAGTGGTCTTGGCTACTTTTTGTGTGGGGACCTTAGTTTTCTTCCTGGCTGCTTAGCTAGCTGGATGGCTGTCCCCGTTCTTGGTGCAGCGAGAGCTGTTTTTGTTTTTTGTTTCTCACTCGAGAAAGCCCCTCCATCAATTCTAAGATAAATAAATTTTGCCAATTGTTGCAGCAGCCATAAAACATGCAAGGCACACTCACATTCAAATATCCTCAACAACAACAACAACGTCAAAAAAAAACAAAGAAATATAATCATGCCACTATAAAATATTTCAAGCATTTGAATATTCATTTTGCCATATTTCAGGCAGCAGCAGCAGCAGCAGCCACCGCAGTACTTCCATGTTACAGTACAATGGCCATGCCTACATTCCGGCATCCGTTAGCATGCCTTATGCTTCCATATCTTATTAGAAAAATCTTCAATCTTGAAAATAGTTCTTGGTCTGGTCTTTTCTCAAGTCTTTTCATAGTTGCCTGCTTTAGTTAAGTTCAGTTATCCTTTCTTTCCGGGCTCGTTTCACAAAAAAAAAAAAACAAAATTGGGAAAGTCAGGTAAAGGAAAATGTCTTAATGGCAAGACACTGAAGACCAAAGAAAATAAATTTTCTTCTGTTATAGAAATTTAAGTATTGAATTTATAACCCATGAAAAGGTCACTCATTACACGCTAATGAAATTAGATTAGAGAGAAAGAGAGAGAGGGAGGTTTAAAAAGAAACACAAACTACATCTCATTTTGGTGCTAAGCATTTGGAAAACACAAGGAGGGGTCACTTCGTTAGCCATATGTTAAGTGACACTTGCTGTAGTAAAACCTTTGTTTTAAGTAAAGTTTTATAGCTTGTTGCATAACGTTTCAGTTCATCGGAGGTTTTATTACTCTTTTTCCCAAGAAATGTTTGTGATGAAAATCCTCTTAATATAATTATACCCACCACCGAAGGATGGGGGCTTATTCATTTTGTCATTCCGTTAACAGCACATCGAAATATCCATTTACGATCCTATAAAGTCCATATATTCTTGATAGCCGTTAAACCCAAAGACGATCTAGCCATGTCCGTCCGTCTGTCTGTTGAAATACCTCTACAGTCTTTAAAAATAGAGATATTGACCTGAAACTTTGCACAAATTCTTTTTTTGTCTATAAGCAGTTCGAAGATGGGCTATATTGGACTATATATTGATATAGACCCCATATAGACCCATCCGCCGATTTAGGGTCTTGGGCCCATAAAAGCCACATTTACTATCCGATGTTGCTGAAATTTGGGAAAGTGAGTTGTGTTAGGCCAGTCGACATCCATCTTCAATTTGGTCCAAATTTGGATGTACCTGCCATATAAACCGATCTCTCGATTTAAGGTCTTGAGCCCATGAAAGGTGCATTTATTGTCCAATGTCTCCGAAATTTGGGACAGTGAGTTGTGTTAGACCCTTTGACATCTTTTTGCAATTTGGCCCAGATCGGTCCAGACTTGAATATAGCTGTCATATAGACCGATCTCTCGATTAAAGGTCCAATGTCGCCGAAATTTGGGACAGTGAGTTGTGTTAGACCCTGCAACATTATTCTTCAATTTGGCTCAGATCGGTTCAGATTTGGATATAGCTGCCTTTTAGACCGATCTCTGGATTTATGATTTGGGCCCATAAAAGACGCGTTTATTGTCGGATTTTGTCGAAATTTGGGACAGTAAGTTGCGTTAGACTCTTGAACAACTTTCTGCAATTTGGCTCATATCGGCCAGATTTGGATATAGCTGTCAAATATACCAATCTCTCGATTTAAGATTTTGACCCCATAAAAGCGAATTTATTGTCCGATTTCGCCGAAATTTGGACCAGATCGGTTCAGATTTGGATATAGCTGTCATATGGACCGATCTCTCGGTTTAAAGTCTTGGCCCCATAACTGTGAGTTGTGTTAGGCCCTTCGACTTCCTCCGTTAATTTGTCCCAGATCGGTTCAGATTTGGATATAGCTGCCATATAGACCCATCCTCCGATTTAGGGTCTAAGGCCCAAAAAAGCCACATTTATTATCCGATTTTGATGAAATTCGGGACAGTGAATTGTGTTAGGCCCGTCGACATCCTCCGTCAATTTGGCTCAGATCGGTCCAGATTTGGATATAGCTGCCATATAGACCCATCCTCCGATTTGGGGTCTTAGGCCCAAAAAAGCCACATTTATTATCCGATTTTGATGAAATTCGGGACAGTGAATTGTTGTGTTAGGCCCGTCGACATCCTCCGTCAATTTGGCTCAGATCGGTCCAGATTTGGATATAGCTGCCATATAGACCAATCCTCCGATTTATGGTGTTAGGCCCATAAAACCCACATTTATCATCCGATTTTGCTAAAATTTGGGACAATGAGTTGTGTTAGGCCCTTCGACAGACCTCTTCAATTTGGCCCAGATCGGTTTAGATTTGGATATAGCTGCCATATAGACCGATCTCCCGATTTAAAGTCGTGGCCCCATAAAAGGCACATTTATAATCCGATTTTGCTGAAATTTGACACAGTAACTTACGTTATGCTTTTCGGCATCCGTATCGTATAAGGTTCAGATCGGTCTACATTTGGATATGGCTACCAAACAGACCAATATTTTATACTACTAAATTTAACAATGACTTGTACTTATTAGACCAATCTCAATATCCATGTCGAATTTGGTCCAAATCGGACCATATTTCATTGCTTGGCATAAATTATTCATTTTTTCACCGGACTATGACGAAATGTGGTTTACATATATATCCGGCCCGGCCGAAATTAACGCCTTTCTACTTGTTTTCTTTTTATTTCATTGGCACATATTAGGACCACATTTTAGATTAGAAGACGCTAAGCGAAGGGTCGAAAACGGTTTTATGGGAGTGCCTGTTATTGGCTTAAGACTCTAAACCGCCAGATTGTTCTATATGGCAGCTATATCCAAATATTGTCCAATGTGGTCCATTCAAGAATTTAACCTGCGTATAGAACAAATACTAGTCTGTGCAAAATTTCAACTCAATATCTCAATTTTTAAAGACTGTAGCATGATTACAACTAACGGACACTCGGACATTGTTAAATCGTCTTAGGGTCAAAAATGGAAATTTCGATATGTTGCAAACGGAATGACTTAATTATTACTCCCCCAATCCTATGGTGGTAGGTATAAGTGGTAAAAAATTGCTAAGTTAGGCTAGGCAGAATCTTATATACCCTCCACCAAAATGTTTGCACCGTTTCTCTTAACCAAAGAGAGGTCAAGGGAAATCCCTTGGTTGGTTATATCCACCACCCGCGTTACCGTTGTGCCACTTTAGTATCAAATTTGACACTTTGGACGATGCCACTTGTGTGCCACTTTATTATTTTGATACTAAATGCCATACTTTTAAAAATTTTTGAGCCACTTTTCCATCTATTTGTGCCACTTGTTCAAAAATACAACTATGTAGCGATTATCTATTGTTTGTCGTTCAACAAATCGTATATAAATAGGTCTGTTCGCGTACTTTTCCATTAAAAATTTGACAGCAAAAATTTGAAGTAAAAGCCATTTTACTCGCTAAAAAATTTGCAAGCAAAAGTACCCGAAGGACTTTCAGTGAAAATTTGCCGAAAAACAGCTGATATTTTTTTTGTTTAGTTTTTTTATTTGCTTGCTTGGAAAACAATTAAAAAAAAAAATGCTGGCGATAATTATGAGATATTTTCCTTAAATGTCAATTTATTGACCCGTGAGTGAAAAGGCTATATCTGTGATCTCCATGCTGCCGGAAAGCCATCACAAATAACCGTGCAATCCCATGGCAGCCGGTTGTACGTACCGCATTGGCCCGATGGAGTCTTTCAGTGTAAAACACATTGCTACAAAAACAATAACCATCCACGAAGTTGCGAATGTCATTCGTGGCGCCAAGTTGCGCTGGTTCCAAAAAGAATCTCTACACTGATGCTGAAGAATCTGAATCTGCCTGGAGTCGATTACCATACAACCGTCATCAGCCTATCTGAACACTATTATAGTACTCGATGTTTGGAAGATGGGATACGAGTAAGAGGGAGTCATACAGACCGATCTCCCAGCTCTCATCAGTAGCCAAGACGCGTGAGGGACTACTCCTCTCGCACCTCTCGTTGGACAATTTCCATTCACCGAGCATCAATATGCATTTCGAAGGCTGCATAGGACTACAACTGTCACCACCGTATACAAAAGTACATATGTTGTGCTGGCAAAGATAACTAACCATCTAATGCTTTTGAATATTGTGGCTAGATAAATTGCTACGACCACTGATGTGAGGCTAAGGGAGCTTTCTATTTGGTCATGTGACGCCTGCGAACACTTTGTTATCATTGAAGCTATCTGTATGCGTTCACAACTGACATACTAATTTGCACTAATTTTTTCTAGTCCCACTGTGCGTCACTTACCTATGGTGTCAATCCCATGGCAGCTTCTTCCCTCCTTAACAAATTCAAAGAAACGGTGTTGGATTCATCGTAGCTCTCCGATGATGATGGTTCCATTATCACTAGCTCTCTCCTAGCTTTTTTGTTTATTTGTTTATTTTAATAAAAACAAAAAAAATGTGCCACTTTTCAAAAAACAAAATGCCACTCTTTTTTCCAAATGACACTTTTTGTGCCACTATTTGAAAATTTCCAACGGTAACGCTGCCCACCACCACATCGAAATACTACTTTCCGAACCCATAAAAAAGCACTTTTTATATCCTCCACCATAGGATGGGGTGAATACTAGTCATCAAGTCATTCCGTTTTTATACCCCTCCACAATGGGGTTAAACTAATTTCGTTATCCTGTTTGTAAGCTCAAATGTAAGCTCAATGATAAGGGAACTCCTTTTTAAGACGAGTCCGAACAGAGTGCCGCAGTGCGATACCTCTTTTAAGAGAAGTTTTTACATGGCTTCTATGCATGGCATGGTACCTCACAAATGTCGCCAGCATTAGGAGGGAATAACCACCGCTGAAAAATTTTCTGTACTGACCAGGATACGCTTATTTCGCTAACAGGACATAAAAGCTCACTTTTTCCAATTTCTTCTGAGGATTTATGAAATTCTAATTTTAAAAGCTTTTGAAAATCAGCTCAATTTAAAATACCACGCAAAACACAAAAAACCTTTAACCTCGGCTATTTATATGACTAACAAATAAATTCTTCATCATTTAAAGAAATCCAATACTATGACCTTTCGCAGAGAACATTATCCACTTTGGATTTTTTCTAAACGACCTTGCATATATTTTACATATTTTATCGAGTTAAGAGCTTTAATCAGTGAATGACTGAGATTGGCTGTAAATTTCCCAAGACATTCATTACAGATTATGATCGACTACAATAATCCAAACCACATGGGTGGAAATTGAATTGGATTTCTAATGAACTGGGGCTGCGTCACTCAAGCATCGCAATAGCCGATCCTTACCCTCTCCTCCAACACTTTTTTTCACATATTTCTAAAATTTGTGTTTTTTTTTACTGCTATGGCGATCAGATCAACTCGAGCTCGAGTCGGAGTTGTAATCACGCATCATAGTTGTTGGAACAACAAGAGAAACATTTGTTAAAAGAATGTAATTAAATTATAATAAAATAAATTTATTATGTGGAATGACTTTTTCAATGACGGTCTTTGCGATGTTGACTTACTGCGAGACTTTAGCCATAGATACGACCACACGATTAGCGTGGGTTGGTCAACAAAAGTTAACAACTTTGGTCTTAATAGAATGCAAAAAAAAAACACACACACACAGCACAGAGACAGCAAAAAAACATCGCCTCGCCACCACCACCGTCATCGACGACCATAGCGATACAACAACACAACAGCGATAACAACAACTAAAGACCGTGGACTCAATAGATAGATATACACACACACACACACACACAAACACTCTCCGGCTCTCTGTTGTTCCTCGACAAACTTCATTACACAGTGTAACATAAACTCAAATTTCGACGTCGAATTTTATCACATATCTCAATTTGGTGTCTAGAACTCTTTACTTTGATGGGACTTTGGTGGGTACCCCAGGTTTGGGTGGGTACCCTAGGTTTGGGTAGGTACCCTAGCTATTTTTCACTTTTTATACCCACCACCGAAGAAGGGGGTGGGTATAACTCATTTTGTCATTCCGTTTGCAACACATCGAAATGTCCATTCCCGACCTTATAAACCCTTGATCAGCGTAAAAATCTAAGACGATCTAGACATGTCCGTCCGTCTGTCTGTTGAAATCACGCTACAGTCTTTAAAAATAGAGATATTGAGCTGAAACTTTACATTCTTTACATTACATTCTTTTTTCGTTCATAAGCAGGTTAAGTTCGAAGATGGGCTATATCGGACTATATCTTGATATAGCCCCCATAAAGACCGATCCTCCGATTTAGGGTCTTAGACCCATAAAAGCCACATTTATTATCCGATTATGCTGAAATTTGTGACAGTGAGTTGTGTTAGGCCTTCGACATCTTTCTTCAATTTGGCCCTGATCGGTTCAGATTTGGATATACCTGCCATATAGACCGATTTCTCGATTTAAGGTTTTGGGCCCATAAAAGGCACATTTATTGTCCGATGTCGCCGATATTTGGGACAGTGAGTAAGATTAAGCCCCTTGACATACTTCTGCAATATGGCACAGATCGGTCCACATTTGGATATAGCTGCCATATAGACCGATGTATCAATTTTATGTTTTGGGGCCATAAAAGGCGCATTTATTGTCCGATGTCGTTGAAATTTGAGACAGTTAGTTTTGTTAGGCCCTTCAACATCCCTTGACAATTTCGCCCAGATCGATCCAGATTTGAATATAGCAGCCATATAGACCGATCCTCTGATTTAGGGACTTAGGCCTATAAAAGCCACATTTATTATCCGATTTTTCTGAAATTCGGAATAGTGAACTGTCTTAGGCCCTTAGACATCTTTCTTCAATTTGGCCCTAATCGGTTCAGATTTGGATATAGCTGCCATATAAACCGATATCTCGATTTTATGTTTTGGGGCCATAAAAGGCACATTTAATGTACGATGTCGCCGAAATTTGGGACAGTGAGTTAGGTTAAGCCCCTTGACGTACTTCTGCAATATGGCACAGATCGGTCCACATTTGGATATAGCTGCCATATAGACCGATGTATCAATTTTATGTTTTGGGGCCATAAAAGGCGCATTTATTGTCCGATGTCGCTGAAATTTGGGACAGTGAATTTAGTAAGGCTCTTCGACGTCTTTCTTCAATTTGGCCCAGATCGGTCCAGATTTCGATATAGCTGCCATATAGACCGATATCTCAATTTTATGTTTTGGGGCCATAAAAGACGCATTTATTGTTCGATGTCGCTGAAATTTGAGACAGCGAGTTTACTTAGGCTCTTCGACGTCTTCCTTCAATTTGGCCCAGATCGGTCTAGATTTGAATATAGGTGCCATATAGACCGATCTCTCGATTTAAGGTTTTGGGGTCATAAAAGGCGCATTTATTGTCCGACTTCACTGAAATTTGACACAGTGACTTTTGTTAGGCTTTTCGACGTCCGTGTCGTATATAGTTCAGATCGGTTTATTTTTAGATTTGCTACTGTACTTATTAGTATTTGGTCCAAATCGTAACATCTTTCGATATAACTGCTATGGGACATAAGGTATGCAGTTTTCACCGGATTTTGATGAAAGGTAGTTTACATATATACCCGAGGTGGTGGGTATCCAAAGTTCGGCCCGGCCGAACTTAACGCCTTTTTACTTATTTTATAGTGGTTTTTGTTGCATAGTGTAGCATCACCACAGGTGATAGTTATGGCATTTACAAGCGATTTCCAAATGAAAAAATACCAAATTACTGAGATACAATACAAATGAATAACCATAAACAACAGCAATCAATGAATTATTCCTTTATGGAAATCCAACTGTTACATTACCTTTCCTCACAAATGCACCACAACTTGCAGCAATAAGAGCTCATAAATAGAAAATTAATTATAGGTTTCAGTACAGCAAAAATTTTCATTTAAATCATATGTCAGAACTTTGAAAATGGCCAACGTTATTGTCCAGCTGGGCAATTAAATACCTAAAAAAAAAATTGGTACCAAATTTTAGAAAAATTCTCACGATTACCCCCCCCCCCAAAAAAAGGGACACAACATAATATTTGGTTTAAAAAAGAAACATTACTAAGGACAACTTGACAAACGAGTTGAATCATCTAAAAGTGAAGAAAGAGATATGATTCAGAGTCATTCGGCAGGACTGTTTGTTGCCTTGCCAAGCCAAACTGTAGCCTTTAAGAAACTAAAGGACATGGAAGAAATCTAAGGCAAGGACATCACTACTTGGTCTCTTGCAGTTGTGTATGGCAAAAATTTACCCTTCAAAATGGCTTATGCGGTCTCCTGGTTATGACTAGTTTAATGTTATCCACGTCAGCAACTCTTTCGTTAGATTGAAAAGAGGGTGCGTATATTCAACCGCCCCATGCCTCTATGGACATACACAGTAATCGGCTTGTGGTGCGCTCCAAATACTAAACAAAAACCCTTAACTTTGATATTCTTTTCCTTCATTAATGGGTGGTCTGTTGCTATTTCGAATGACTTTCTGTTGCATTATGAATGCCTGAATTGTTGGCCTTATTTAATTGCAAATATAAATTGCATTTTAAGTTATTGACATTTTTCACTGTCATCCGGAAATGCGGCATTGTCGTTGTCGCATTTTGCTTGTGGGGGCCCCCTTAGTGGTGCCCTAATTACACTAATGATCTCGTCATGTTCAAAGTAGAGCTTTGCAATTGCCCAGACCAACAGACAATGTTTGACCATTGCCAACAGTATGTTCCAATCCATTGAATACCGCCACCATTCGCCATCTATTTGTGGGTTGGTAGCCGCCACAATTGTACCGCAATCATTGCAGATGCAATTGCATTGTCCATTGGAATTGAATTCTATTTTGTTTGTGTCTTAAGTAACTCTTCGCGGCTAGAACTTCTTGTTTGTGGAGCATCATCCATTGGACTAAGCCTCAATTGTGTGTGTGATATGCTTTTGATAATGAAGATTTTCTTCAGCTGGTAATGCAATTCCATTCAAGCGGTTGGTGAGGCTGGACATTATGTATGGTTATCGAAGGGAAGAAGTCCAAAGGATGAATTTGGGACCTCAACTGAAAATCCTAGAAAGCCATTATAGATAGTGTAGACAATAACTAAAGGATAAATAAAATCTCCAAACAGTGATATCTGCCCGTTTCCTTCCATAATGAAAGAAATAAATAAAAAAATAAATTAAAAAAAAAACTAAATAAAAGCAAGTAAAAAGGCGTTAAGTTCGGCCGGGCCGAACTTTGGATTGCCCACCACCTCGGGTATATACGTAAACCACCTCTCCTCAAAATTCGGTGAAAATGCATACCTTATGCCCCATAGCAGCTATATCGAAATATGTTCCGATTTGGACCAAATACTAATAAGTACAAGTCATTGTCCAAAATTTTGATCTTTTTAGTAGCTATATCTAAAAAAAACTGATCGGAACCATATACGACACAGATATCAAAAATCCTAACATAAGCCACAGTGTCAAATTTTCAGTGAAATCGAATTATAAATATGCCTTTTACGGGGCCAAGACTTCAAATCAAGATATCGGTCTATATGGCAGCTATATCCAAATCTGGACCGATCTAGGCCAAATTTAAGAAGAATGTCGAAGGGCCCAATACAACTCACTGTCCCAAATTTTGGCAAAATTGGGCTATAGACGCGACTTTTATGGGCCCAAAACCTTAAATCGAGAGATCGGTCTATATGGCAGCTATATCCAAATATATACAGATCTGAGCCAAATTGAAGAAGGATATCGAAGGGCCTAAAACAACTCCCTGTCCCAAATTTTGGCAAAATCGGACAATAAATGCGCATTTTATGGGCTCAAAACCTTAAATCGAGAGATCGGTCTATATGGCAGCTATATCCAAATCTGAACCGATCTGTGCCATATTACAAAAGTATGTCGAGGGGGTTAACTTGACTCATTGTCCCAAATTTCGGCGACATTGGACAATATATGCCCTCTTTATGGGCCCAAAGCCATAAATCGAGAGATCGGTCTATATGGCAGCAATATCAAAATCTGGACCGATCTGGGCCAAATTGGAAAAGGATGTCAAAGGGCCTAACGCAACTCACTGTCCCAAATTTCAGCAGAATCGGATAATAAATGTGTCTTTTATGGGCCTAAGACCCTAAATCGGCGGATCGGTCTATATGGCAGGTATATCCAAATCTGGACCTATCTGGGCCAAATTGAAAAAAGATGTCGAAGGGCCTAACACTCAATGTCCCAAATTTCAGCAGAATCGGATAATAAATGTGGCTTTTATGGGCCTAAGACCCTAATTCGCGGTTTGGTCTATATGGCAGTTATATGCAAATCTGGACCTATCTGGGCCAAATTGAAGAAGGATGTCGAAGGGTCTAACACAACTCACTGTCCCAAATTTCAGCAGAATCGGATAATAAATGTGTCTTTTATGGGCCTAAGACCCTAAATCGGAGGATCGGTCTATATGGCAGCTATATCCAAATCTGGACCTATCTGGGCCAAATAGGAAAAGGATGTCGAAGGGCCTAACACAACTCACTGTCACAAATTTCAGCAAAATCGGATAATAAATGTGTCTTTTATGGGCCTAAGACCCTAAATCGGCGGATCGGTCTATATGGCAGTTATATGAAAATCTTGACCGATCTGGGCCAAATTGAAGAAGGATGTCGGAGGGCCTAAGACATTTCACTTTCCCAAATTTCAGCACAATCGAATAATAAATGTGGCTTTTATGGGCCTAAGACCCTCAATCGGATCGGTCTATATGGGGGCTATATCAAGATATAGTCCGAAATAGCCCGTCTTCGAACTCAACCTGTTTATGGACAAAAAAAAGAATATGTGCAAAGTTTCAGCTCTATATCTCTAGTTTTAAAGACTGTAGCGTAACTTCAACAGACAGATGGTCGGACATGGCTAGATAGTCTTAGATTTTTACGCTGATCAAGAATATATATATATATAGGGTATATATAGAAAATATATATAGGGTCGGAAATGGATATTTCGATGAGTTGCATTTTTATACCCACCATCCTTCGGTGAAAATAAGTCTGATATTTAATACATGGTTATAGCTAAGGTGTTATTCATTTTATATGCAAAAGAAGAAGTCCCAGGGGCCCATTGGTGGGCCTTTAAAGTTGGTCACCATGGCCCTACAAAATCTTCTTCGGGCTGTCAAAAGCGCATTTTTGGTTCGATTTTTACTTATTTTTTTCTCATCCTTCTGCCAGTGTCACGCAGTGCGACACCTTTATGGGGAGAAGTTTTTACATGACTTCTATGCATGGCATAGTACCTCACAAATGTCGTCAACATTAGGAGGGGATAATCAATGTTGCTGCTAGGATTTGAACCCACACATTTTGCATCATTATCGGACTTGCATACCTCCGCCCTTTGTTCACACGAATTCGATATCGACATCGAAGCGAAATGTCCTCATCTTAAAACTCTACCAAAATAGGACTTGGATATGTAGACCATTGCAATTTAGGGCTCAAAAACAAGGTATAGGAGCGTTAAAGAAGGCTCTGCGGAACGGGTCCGGTTGGGCTTGTCTTACTACCAAACTAAAAGATCCGCACAGTATAATTTAATCGGCCTAAAAATAGTGTTTTGACAATACAAAGTTTGGCTCTTGTTCTATGACGAAATGTCACCACCTATGGGTCCACTCCTCGGTCCAGAAATGGACCCAGCAGCGACTAATATTTTCCGTAAAAAATGGATGTTATATTATACCCAAATCGTATGCGATTTGGCTAAAATTTTGTATAACGAATTCTCCTATGACCTTCATCATACGTTCAAAATTTAGTCTAAGTCGGTCCATAACCTCATATAGCTCCCATATAAACAGATCTCCCGATTTTGCTTCTTGACCCCTATGGGGCACCATTCATATCCGATTTGGCTGAAATTTTGCATAATGTCTTCCAATTGGGTCTCCAACATCCAACCCAAGAATGGTCCAAATGAGTCCACAACCTGATATAGCTCCAATATAGAGCTGGCAAACTATCGATAATTGCAATATTCGATATTTTCGATAGTTTTAATAATAAATATCGATAGTTAATCGATAAATATCGTTGATTTCCCATCACCTATATTTCAAACGGAAATGAGAAATAACCAGTAAGGAAAGGCAACATTCTGGCGGTGCCGACTTTATAATACCCTACACCTACCCTTTAAACACAAAATGGGGGGCTACATCTATTGGGTTGCCCAAAAAGTTATTTTGGATTTTTTAAAAGAAAGTAAATGCATTTTTAATAAAACTTAGAATGAACTTTAATCAAATATACTTTTTTTACACTTTTTTTCTAAAGTAAGCTAAAAGTAACAGCTGATAACTGACAGAAGAATGAATACAATTACAGAGTCACAAGCTGTGAAAAAATTTGTCAACGCCGACTATATGAAAAATCCGCAATACTTTTTGGGCAACCCAGTAATTCTGAAACAAATTTGATGGACCTCGCCGGATGTATCCAAATAGATAATTTAAATTCCTGTATCAAATTTCGAGCTAACCAAATATGTTCAAAATATAATAACTACGGTTGACAAATGACAACAAATTATCCAAAATCTGACGAACAAATACATGGGAGCTATATTTAAATCTGAACCGATTTCGACCAAACTTTATGGATATTGTGAAATTCGTCGAGGAAAACGTTGTACAAAATTTTGGGAAGATTGGTCAATAAATGCGCTTGTAGTGGGCCTAGGAGTGAAAATCGGGCGATATATATGTATGTGGGCTACACCTAAATCTGAACAGATTTCTATCAAATTCACCAGTGATATCGAGAGTCATAAGAAAATCCTTTCTGCCAAATTTCGAGAGAATCGGTTGACAAATTACCATTTTATAGCCGTATTAATCCAAATCGGACGAACCTATAAATGGGAGCTATATCCTAATTTGAACCGATTTCTATGAAATTCAACAGTAATATTGAGAGTCATAAGAAAATCCCTCCAACCAAATTTCAAGGCAATCGGTTAACAAGTGACCATTTTATTGATGTATGACTGCAAATCGGACGAACATATATATGGCAGCTATATCCAAATATGAACCGATTTCTATGAAATTTACCAGTAATATTGAGAGTCATAAGAAAATGTTTCCTGCACAATTTCGAGAGAATCCGTTGACAAATGACCATTTTATTGCTGTATTATTCCAAATAGGACGAACATATATATGGAAGCTATATCCAAATCTGAACCGATTTCTATGAAATTTACCAGTAATATTGGGAGTTATAAGAAAATCCTTCCTACCAAATTTCAAGGCAATCGATCGACAAATGACCATTTTATTCCTGTATTATTCCAAATCGGACGACCATATATATGGGAGCTATATGCAAATCTGAACCGATTTTTATGAAATTTACCAGTAATATTGAGAGTCATAAGAAAATCCTTCTGAACCGATTTTTATGAAATTCGCCAGCAATATTGAGAGTCATAAGAAAATCCTTCCTGCCAAATTTCGAGAGAATCGGTTGACAAATGACCACTTAATTGTTGCATTATTCCAAATCGGACGAACATATATATGAAAGCTATATCCAAATCTGAACCGATTTCTATGAAATTCACCAGTAATATCGAGAATCATAAGAAAATCCTTCCTGCCAAATTTCAAGGCAATCGGTTGACAAATGACCATTTTATTGCTGTATTATACCAAATCGGACGAAAAATGAAAATTGCGCCCTCTATAGGCGCAATGTGTCTTAAAGGCTACATTCAGTGTCGAATTGCTCATTGTTAAGTTTTGCAAACAAATTTAACTTTTGTGATAGTATCCATCGGAAAATATCAATCGATATTTAGTCAAAAACTTAAATATCGATATTTTTCCAGCTCTACTCCAATGGCATGGCAATTTTTATCCATTGTCCTATGTTTGCCTGTATAGAGATACCAGCAAAGAACTTGACAAATGCGATCCACAGTGAAGTTATAAAAGATTCGACCCGGCCAAACAAAGCATATTTTTTTTGGTTTTCATTTAAAAGCCTTTCCGCTCATATGGGCATGGATTCCTTCCCCTTTAAATGCAATCACTGGCGAAACAATCACTTATTTACAATTCCAATTGGGCAGTCAGAGAAATTTAAATGTTGGCTCAGATACTTGGATGTTGTCTGCATTAAAGCCAATCAAAACCGAATGCAGCTCCTACTGCTGCTGTGGCCCATGCTGCAGCTTCACAGCGCATCAACCAACTCAGCAAGTGCAACCATTACTGCCTGCTCATGTTGTTGTTGTTGGGGAAATTACAAAGTCAATAATTTCTGGAAAATATCGGAATTCAATTAAGCATAATAATCAAAGAGTTATCATGGCCAAGGCATAGCACCAAACTTTCTCATCTACGACTCTACGTGTGTGTGTGTGTTTTGTGTCATAGCAACTGATTTTAATATTTCGGACTGCTGCCACAAGCATTGCGTTTAAATTGACGCAAACGACGATGGCGATTGAAGGCCTTCCGTTTTTTCTGTACCAAAGGGGTGTTCATATTGGCTGATTAAAGAAAAAATTTGGGTTCGTTTGTCTGTTTTATATTTTAATTCCGAATTAAAGCCAAATTCGAGTCGGTAGAATTTTGTCTTACTTGTTTTGTTTTTATTTTTATTTGTTCGTTTTCTTTTGCTGTTCCATTGTTATTGTTTTTCGGTACATCTGTCATTGTGTCAATTTAGAATGAAAATGTTAACAAAATAAAATACAGCGCACACACAATGCAACACATCCATCCATCTTTAAATACTAAACAGAGTTAGTTGCAATGTTTTGTGTGATTGGTAGGGGCAAGCGCATTGCCACTGCTGTCTGCCTGCCTGCCTGGCTGCCTGCCACCAGTAGCAGTCACAATCAAAACCATTGAAGTAGGCCATGATTTGGTTGGGAGAACAGTTTTTTACTGCCAGGCAATTATGTCATTTTGTTAACGAAAAAATCTACAATAGTGACAAGCAACAGTCGTTTTGCAATTGCTGTCGATGTTGTTGCTGTTGCTGCTTCTATTGTTGCAATGTTGTTATGCACAGAATTTAATAGCACAGTGCTTTTGAAACCCTAATTATCTAAATAAGCACAAGTGGCACAAGTTTCTGTTACTACAGAGCGAATGATGTTATAAATTAAATATCATTGCATACTTTTAGGGTTTACAAACTTTTTATACCCTCCACCATAGGGGGTATACTAATTTCGTCATTCTGTTTGTAACTCCTCGAAATATGCGTCTGAGACCCCCTAAAGTGTATATATTCATGATTGTCATGACATTTTAAGTCGAACTAGCCATGTCCGTCCGTTTGTCTGTCCGTCCGTCCATCCGTCTGTCTGTCCGTCCGTCCGTCCGTCTGTCTATCGAAAGCACGCTAACTTTCGAAGTAGTAAAGCTAGCCGTTTGAAATTTTGCACGAATACTTCTTATAAGTGTAGGTCGGTTGGGATTGTAAATGGGCTATATCGGTCCACGTTTTGATATAGCTGCCATATAAACCGATCCATAATCTTGACTTCTTGAGCCGCTAGAGGGCACAATTCTTATCCGATTTGGCTGAAATTTTGCATACGGTGTTTTATTATGACTTCCAACAACAGTGCTGAGTATGGTTGAAATCGGTCCATAACCTGATATAGCTGTCATATAAACCTATCTGGGGTCTTGAACTCTTGAGCCACTAGAGGGCGCAATTATTATCCAATTCAGCTGAAATTTTGCACGACGTGTTTTGTTATGACTTCCAACAACTGTGTTAAGAATAGTTCAAATCGGTCCATAACCTGATATAGCTGAAATATACACCAATCTGGGGTCTTGACTTCTTGAGTCTCTACAGGGAGCAATTATTATCCGCTTTAGCTGAAATTTTGCATGAGGTATTTTGTTATGACATTCAACAACTGTGCTAAGAATACTTCAAATCGGTCCATAACCTGATATATGATGTGAATCGGACAGCACTCAGTGATATGTGAGAAGTTTGCCTTAGTGGAATGATCATGGGCAAATTTGCATTTGCATTTACATTTTACTACAGGAATACCCATTGCTACCGCCTAAAGGCATATAAAATTTAAATTTCGTCATTCCATTTGTAACAAGTCTAAAAATTGGATTAAGACTTTATAAAGCTATGACATTGTGAGTCGATTTATCGGTGTACGTTCAAAACAAAAAAAGTTTTCTGTATGCGGTTAATAGTAACCGCTGACTGATCTATAATAGTAACTTTTTTTTGTTCTATGGGTTGCCCAAAAAGTAATTGCGGATTTTTCATATAGTCGGCGTTAACAAATTTTTTCACAGCTTGTGACTCTGTAAGTGCATTCTTTCTTCTGTCAGTTAACAGCTGTGACTTTTAGCTTGCTTTAGAAAAAAAGTGTAAAAAAAGTATATTTGATTAAAGTTAATTCTAAGTTTTATTAAAAATGCATTTACTTTCTTTTAAAAAATCCTCAATTACTTTTTGGGCAACCCAATAGTTTTTTCTGAGAAGGCCTTATAGGCTATTTTCACTCCAATTCAAATTATTTAAATTATTTCTAAACATTGGGCTACTGTGCCCACAATAACAAAGAAAGCGATAGAACCAAATCAATATCACACAAAAGGCTGCAGGACCTCAATGCAAATGCATAGCCAACGAACACACATACAATTCATTCTACAAGTCATGGCGTCGGTGTTAGATCTTTAATGGAGTAAGCCATGATCAATCGCTGACTGTGATTGTGGAAGTGGCTGCTGCTCAGGCTGTATACTTGTGCAGTAGTCCCCCAAAGATAAGTAGCCATCTATGCCTCCGGATGTATTTTATGTTTTTCCTTGGTTGTCTTCCTATTCTTTTGCCATGTTGGCTTTTTGTTGTTGTTTTTGTTAATACGACTGTCAATGCCAGACATTGTTGTCATTTATCCCCAGCCTAAAGCTTTACAATTGGACTATTTTTACAAACATAAACTCTCTCGCGCTTGCTGGACGGCCACTCCAAATAAAAGTCAACCATACGCACATTAAAGACGAAACATCTCTGTAACTGTGGTCACACAATCTTAGGGAAACCCAAGGAAAAGCATGGCATGCTGCAACCAAACAATCCCCAGCTTAACCATCTCAAGACAAGCCAAGCAGTCAAACATATCTTGTTGACGTCTACGTCCTGTTTGCACATCAATTAAATGCAAATATGGCAAAATAATCGTTCATGACTGATGCTGGCTCTATGACCGCGGCCACAGGCCGCCACACAGTGATTCTAAGGGTAAACCCTAAGCAGTCATATAGACATGAAAGTTGAAAATCCTTGTTATAAAATCAACTTAAAGAAATATACCCAACATGTTCATCAACAAAATTCGATTAATCGACTAATTTTGATTAAAATCGGAAAGTTGTTTGAATTATCTCCAGTGCAAGTCAGATTTACTGGATTTACTTCCAGTGCAAAGTTATGCTGAATTATTATCGATATCATGTGACAACTGCTGATAACACGTGATTCGCAATGTGTAGTTGGAAAATGAGAAATGGAGTTGACATTGACAAGACATTTGGATTCACTATGATACGAAACTAAATATCGATATCGATCATGAAATCGAAATAGACTGGAATTTGTTTGCAGAGATAAATTTGGTTATGAAACCGAAATTATCTATGACTTAAAAATCGATTAAAAAATCAGAGTATGTTATGAAATCGAAATCGACTTAGGAATCGAAATCAATTATAAACATACAATCGATTTAAAATCGAAGACGCAACGAATTGAAAAAATCGATTATTATATTTTAATCGATAATAATTCAAACTCGATCTACATTTAGAAATCGATTATAAGGTCGAAATTTTATATATAAAATTCAATTTGTGTTTGTTAGTTCCGTATAGACTGAAAAACGGCTGAACCGATTACCTTGAAATTTTCACAAACTGTATAGATATCGAGAGGGGGCGGACCCTCCCCCTTACCCCAAAAGTACTACCCAAAAATAAAAGTGGACCCATCTGGACAATATGGGATTCAAATGAAAGGCATTCAAGAGTAGAGTACGAATTTCATAATAAAAGTTGGGTTCATGTACCTGGGGGCCGCCCCAGGCCCCCCAAACCCCCTTAAAATAGGTTTATTTGACGATCATGACAATATGGAACTCAAATAAAAAGTATTCGGGAGTAGATTACGAATATGGTCAGCAAGTAGGAATAGGCTTTATAATTTATTGATAACGAAAGGGGGCGGACCCTCCACCGTTACCCCAAAAACATCACCCAAAATCAAAAGTGGACCGATGGTAGTGAACAATATGGGTATCAAATGAAAAGTGTGCGGGAGTAGATAACAAATCTGGCATACAAATTCATATCGAAGTATATGGGATCACCCCACCCCCGCAAAAATGCCCAAAATGGACACTTTAGTCAATCATGGATATAAGGGACTCGGTTTGTTTGTTTCGTATAGACTGCAAAACGGCAGAACCGATTTTCTCGAAATTTTCGCATATTGTGTAGGTTGGTCTGGAAGAAAACATAAGCTATATAATTTGTCGGTATCAGAAGGGGGACGGACCCTCCCTCTTTTGTCAAAAACACAACCCATCGGGACAATATAGGTACCAAAGGAAAAGTATAGGAGAGTAGAATAGGAATATGGTATTAAAATTTGAGTGTAAGTACCCATCGGGCCGCCCCAACCCCAAAACATATAAACCGATCTTGGGTCTCGACTTCTTGAGCCTTTATTCGAAATTCTTATCCGATTTGAATGAATTTTTGCACGTAGTACTTTGTTATCATACCCAACAACTGTGCCAAGTATGGTTCAAACCGGTTCATAACCTGATATAGCTGTCATATAAACAGATCTGGGGACATGACTTCTAGAGGGCGCAGTTCCTATCCGATTTGGCTGAAATGTTGCATGACGCATTTTATTCTTACTTTCAACAACTGCGTCAAATAAGGTTCAAATCGGTTCATAACCTGATATAGCTGCCATATAAACCGATCTGGGATTTTGACTTCTTGAGCCTCTAGATTCCGTAATTATTATCCGATTTGCCCGAAATTTTGTGCAACGGATTATCTCATGACCATTAACATACGTGTTTATTATGGTCAGAATCGGTCTATAGCCCGATACAGCTCCCATATAAATCGATCTCTCTATTTTACTTCTTGAGCCCCCAAAGGGGGCACTTCTTATTCGAATTGGCTGACATTTTACATAGGTCTCCAACATATAATTTAATTATGGTCCAAACCGGACCATATCTTGATATCGCTCTAGTAGCAGAGCAAATCTTTTCTTATATCCTTTTTTGCCTAAGAAGAGATGCCGGGAATAGAACTCGACAAATGCGATCCATGGTGGAGGGTATATAAGATTCGGCCCGGACGAACTTAGCACGCTTATACTGGTTTTTTTTCTAAATTTCTTTAATGGACAATAGTTTATTTCAAAACAGAAAAAAACTCTCTCAAAACCACTGTACAATTCTTCAAGATCAACTCACTTTGCATCTGCATACGCGAGTTCAACACCGTCGTGCACCATGAAATAAAAAAAACTCCCAACAAATCTCGAGAAAAAAAGCTAAGTTGCCAGCATCACTTGCACTCAATAGGTAGCCGCCACAAATGTTGCACTTAAGTCTTGGCGTAGTTAACCAACAACGACAACCACTCCAAAGAGGATGATGTATTCACTCAAATCTTACCCCAGCATCGAATCGCATCACAAGAGGAAGATGGAAAGCCATTAACTGAAAAAGAAGTGCAACGCTAGCCAAGTGTTTGTGTGTGTGTGTGTGTGTCGGTCCCCTTGCTGAGGATGCAGACTTTTTAACTTGCATCACTTGGAGTCTTTTGATGTGTTTACACCTACAGATTTTCAACTTTCGACAATGCCGCCGTATTAAATGTCCATACGAGACAAACGGATGTTTTTGTCCAACCTGATTTATTGATTTTAACAATTTGAAGTGAGCCTCTCAAATCCTTATCAAAATCTGCGAAACCAAAAGACTTTAAGGCTATCATATGACAATTTTCTCGTTGGATGGATGTATTGTGGAAGTGTGCGTGTGTGTTTGCTTGACACCGATATGGCACATGGCAGAGACAAAGTGCCGCATATCATTTAACAGTTTCGGGAATTTTGGATATAAGCGTTGGCAAAGATTATGTCTTATTCAAAATTTAAAAGAAATTGTTAATAATTTTAAGGTAGATAATGTATTGTCTAATTTTAGTTACTAGAGTTTTATAACTAATAAAAAAAATAAAAACTAACCTAAATTGGGCCAAGACGAATTTTACTTGATTTGGTGGTAGTCCGTTACAGATTCCCTATGAACTTTTCTAGTACAATCAAAGCGTCTGACGTATATGAAACAAGTAAGAGCGTGCTAAGTTCGGCCGGGCCGAATCCTATATACCCTCCACCATGGATCGTATCTGTCGAGTTCTGTGCGCAGTATCTCTTTTTAGGCAAACAAAGAATAATAAATATGGACGGAAGGGGAGCTATATCAAGTTATAGTCCGATTCGGGGCTCAAGAAGCAAAATCGGGAGATCGGTTTATATGGGAGCTGTGTCAAGCTATAGATCGATTCAGACCATATTGCACACGTATTATGAAGGCCATGGAAGAAGCCGATGTACAAAATTTGCGCCAAGTCGAATGAGAATTGCGCTCTCTAGAAGCTCAAGAACTCAAGATCCCAGATCGGTTTATATGGCAGCTACATCAGGGTTTGGACCGATTTGGACGATATTTCGCATAAATGTTGGAAGTGATATCAAAACACTATGTCCAAAATTTCATTCAAATTGGATGAGAATTGCACCCTCTAGAGGCTCAAGAAATTAAGACCCAAGATCGGTTTATATTACAGCTATAGCAGGTTTTGAACCGATTTGAACGTACGTATTGATTCGTACAGTTATTGGAAGTGATACCAAAACATTATGTGCAAAATTTCAGTCAAATTGGACGAGAATTACGCCCTCTAGAGGCTCAAGAAGTCAAGACCCAAGATCGGTTTATATGGCAGCTATACCAGGTTATGGACCGATCTGGGTTAATACTATTGCAAATTGCAAATTTTGCCGTGAACATTCCACTAAGGAACAGGGGCAAACTTCTCACATATCAATGAGTGGAGTACGATTCTAGTTTAAGCTCAATGATAAGGGGCCTCTTCTTTATAGCCGAGTCCGAACGGAGTGCCGCAGTGTGACACCTCTTTGGAGAGAAGTTTTACATGGCATAGTACGTCACAAATATTGCCAGCATTAGGAGGGGAAAACCACCGCTGAAATTTTTTTCTGATGGTCTCGCCAGGATTCGAACCCAGGCGTTCAGCATCATAGGCGGACAAGCTAACCTCTGCGCTACGGTGCCCTCCGGTTTAATACTATATCAGTTCAAATATTCCGTGAATGCTCGAACCTAAGCTTGCTCTCTAAACACACTCAAACCCTACCCTACCCCCAGGTTCGAGTCATCTTTTTAACGACATTTCCAGAGACAACATAGACCACAAGACCCGTTGTAGTATCTCAAATATGCAACAGCCAGCTATAGCTAGCTACCAATATGCACCACGACACTCATAATACATTGGCAAATTCCCTGAATAATAAATTCTGAAATTCTGAACGGTGAATATGCCACCTGAGATAAGTGCATTATAATGCAAACAAATGATAATTCTTGAAGCTTAGAAAATTCTAATTGTTTAAGCAAATTCCCTCTTGTGGCTACATTTTGAGGCTTCTTCTGGCCCCATAGTTTAATTGCAATGATTAATTATCAGCCATTATAATTCTATTTATGGTCTGTCCGTTTGGCAAATGGAAGATGCATCACCGTCTCCTCATCATCAGCACTATCAGCAACAAGACGTCATCATCTTTGGTACTTTGGTGTTTAAGGTTTACGCGCCATTTTATCATAGCTTTCGTTTTATTTCGTTCCATTGCCCCATCCAGCCCCAACCAACTCTAATGAGCAATTGCAGCAGGAGAAAAAAACGTTGGTTCGACCTCCAGACAATCAGTTTTGCTTGCAAAAAAAAAATTAAAGAAGCCCCAAGAGCCATGGGGAGAGCCTAAAGAGGACAACGCACAGATACCAAACAAAAAAGAGATCTGACAAATTATGGGCATTGTCGTCGTCATATTGGCCATAATTATGGGTTCACTTACATCATCTGATCATCAGCAGGCGCAGGTAATATAAGGTTATGGATGACTTTTGAATTTTTTTCTTTTCTTTTTATGTGAGTTCAGTTTCTTTTTTTCTCTTGCCTTTTTATTTTTTTCCTTCGCGAAAGATATAGGCGGAAATGTTGGTATGCAGGAAACACAAAGTTTTTGGCACTTACCACAATACGGCTAGATGTCTTTGGCGATAAGGTTTGCATAATTCTAGGCATACTTGGTTTGTGATTGGATTTGCCACACATTGACATGGTCCGAAAATATGCCCGATTTAGGGGTGTTTTGGGGAGTGGGGTGGTTCATCAAACACTCAAATACCTTTCATTTAAAACCCTTATTGCAAAAGTCAGCAAATATGTCCGGTTTGGGCTATGGGCCCCAAAAACTATCGATATAGAGCTCCACTGTCTTGAAGATCAAAATTGTCTTGGTAAGCAAATACTTCCTATTTGGGTGTTGTTATAGTGGTGGGACATCCCCTAGACAGTTGGTCCTGAATGTTGATATCAGATACGTGATCTACTCCCAAATACCTTTAATTTGAGCCCCATATTTCCATAATCGGCAAACATGACCGGTTTGGGACATGTTTTGGGGGACGGAGCGGCCACTCAGTGACTTGGCCTTGAAAATATATATCGGATTCGTTCTACTCTAAAATACCTCTTATTTGAGCCCCACAGCCTCAGTCTCTAGAGGGCGCAATTCCTTCAACATACGTGTCTAATATGGTCTGAATCGATCAATAGCTTGTTACAGCTCCCACATAAACCGATCTCCTGATTTTGCTTCTTGAGCCCCTACAAATATACTTTTTTTACACTTTTTTTCTAAAGCAAGCTAAAGGTAACAGCTGATAACTGACAGAAGAAAGAATGCAATTACAGAGTCACAAGCTGTGAAAAAATTTGTCAACGCCGACTATATGAAAAATCGGCAATTACTTTTTGGGCAACCCAATAATTAGTACAAGTCACTGTTCAATTGTGTATAACAAAATATTGGTATTTTTAGTAGCTATATCTAAAAAAACCAATCTGAACCATATACGACATGGATGTCGAATAGCCTAACATAAGTCACTGTGTCAAATTTCAGTAAAATCGGATTATCACTGCCCCTTTTATGGGCCCAAAACCTTAAATCGATAGATCGGTCTATATGGCAGCTGTATTCAAATCTGGACCGATCTGGGCCAAATTAAAGAAGGACGTCGAAGGGCCCAAAACAACTCACTGTCTTAAATTTTAGGGACATCAAAAAATAAATGCGCCTTTTATGGGCCCAAAACTCTAAATCGAGAGATCGGTGTATATGGCAGCTATATCCAAATCTGGACCGATCTGTGCCATATTGCAGAAGTATGTCAAAGGGCTTAACTCACTGTCCAAAATTTCGGCGACATCGAAAAATAAATTGCGCCTTTTATGGGCCCAAAACTCTAAATCGAGAGATCGGTCTATATGGTAGCTATATCCAAATCTGGACCGATCAGAATCAAATTTAATAACAATGTCAAAGAGCCTAAGAGAACTCACTATCCCAAATTTCAGCAAAATGGGATAATATTTAAATGTGGCTTTTATGGGTCTAAGACCATAAATCGGAGGGTCGGTCTATATGGCTGCTCTATCCAAATCTGAACCGATCTGGGCCAAATTGACGAAGAATGTCGAAGGGCCTAACACAACTCACTGTCCCAAATTTCAGCTAAATCGGATAATAAATGTGGCTTTTATGGGCCCATAACCTTAAATCGAGAGATCGGTCTATATGGCAGCTATATACAAATCTGGACCGATCTGGCCCAAAATTAAGAAGAATGTCGAAGGGCCTAACACAACTCACTGTCCCAAATTTCGGCTGAATCGGATAATAAATGTGTCTTTTATGGGCCTAAGACCCTAAATCGGAGGGTCGGTCTATATGGCAGCTATATCCAAATCTGAACCGATCTGGGTCAAATTGACGAAGGATGTCGAAGGGCCTAACACAACTCACTGTCCCAAATTTCAGCTGAATCGGATAATAAATGTGTCTTTTATGGGCCTAAGACCCTAAATCGGCGGATCGGTCTATATGGGGGCTATATCAAGATATAGTAGGATATAGCCCATTTTCGAACTTAACCTGTTTATGGACAAAAAAAGAAATCTGTGCAAAGTTCCAGCTCAATATCTCTATTTTTAAAGACTGTAGCGTGATTTCAACAGACAAACGGACAGGCAAGGGTAGATCGTCTTAGATTTATACGCTGATCAAGAATATATATACTTTATAGGGTCTGAAATGGATATTTCGATGTGTTGCAAACGGAATGACAAAATATGCCACCATCCTTCGGTGGTGGGTATAAAAATGAGCTATAAAACCAGTAGCCATGACAATGTGGGCACCAGTAGAGCGATCAAATTGGCGATATTGCTCTACTAGTACCCACTCTAGCAAAGCCATAGGCATTGCGGCCACCTACCAATTCATAGCTATCCTCTGCAGGGAACATAATTTGTCATGATTATTAATAAATTATTAATAAATAATAATAAAAATCAAACATTTTTTTCATTTCAGAATTTTTTTCAATATTTTAGCAGATTTTTGTTTTTAAAACAGGTTTTGTTAGCTAAAATAGCAGTACGAAATGTTTGCTAAAACAGCAGTACTATTTTGCCGAAATAGCAATAATGTCTGCTTTCCCCTTTTTAAAAAAAAAAAAACAAAAAATGTTGTTTTAGCAAACATTTTTGCTATTTTGAATAACAATTTTCAATTTTTTTTTTGATTTTGGTGGTACCATAAGTTAGCACCTCTTCTATATCGACGAAAGCGTAAGGTATTATCACGTTACGACCTAGCCCCTTATAAACTTACCCATCGCTTCCTAGTCAGCACTAATGGAAATGTTTGATGTGTTAAGTAAATTCACTTGGCAGATGTGATTTAACTTTAAAGATGGCTTAAAGCACTCAAAGGTACTGCCTTGTAATTGATTCTTTTCCACTGGGTTTTCCAAGGAAGTGAAGATAATTGTTTTCTCACTGGCAACACACACACACACACAACACTCAACAACTGAAAGCCCTCTGGGAGGAGACAAGAAGGAAGGTGGACCACATGGTTTTGTATATAAAGTCAGAGCTTCACCAGTTAATAATCATACTTTAACAACCGCAATTTGGATATTATTCCTTTGAGCCAGCCCCTTCAGCCGTGACATGATCATAAGCTCTCCCCTGTAAAATAGCCACTAAAGTATTTTAACAATTGCCTAGATTGCTTTGGTTGTGTGTGTAAGCCGGCAATGGCAAAATTTTCGTTGTCACTGATGTCGATGTTTTGTTTGAGTTTGAGTTTGAGCTGTTGTCTGATGTGGCTGTTGTGGCTACATTCGCACAATTAAAGTTATAATAAATGACTAAAGTCATCAGTCATTCGCAGTACTCTACACATCATTAAGTGGCCTTGCCAGGATGACTGTGGCTGTTGGGGATGTTGGTAACATAAGTAACATGTCATCGGTTCGAACAAATCTATTTATTCAAGTGATTTTCAGTTCATGTAAGCTTGGTTTTGTTTTGTTTTGTGTACATGGCAGGCAGAATTTTCTTGGAGGAGCGGAAGGAACGGCATGTGACGATCACAACTATGGGCAGATAAGTTTGTAAAACAACCTAATCTCTTGCAGATCTCAATGGAGATTTATAAGGTATTTTTCATGAATAATAATTAGAATTTGTTACTGTTGCCGTGTTTTGTAATCTCCAGAAATCTTTGTTAGCGTTTTTCCTCCTCTCTCTCACTCTCTGTGCCGCTGGCCTTATTTCTGTGCCTTTTGTCCAGCTGGTTGGCAAGACATAAGACGTAGTGTTGGCATTGGCGTACTATGCATATGCATGTATATGTAACTATCTATAGGTTTGTGCATTTCTGAATGTATAAGCGACAAATATATATCTTTGTATCTGAACGAATTAATCAACGACTTCAAGTCAAACATAGATTTTATTTTGGTATGTTGTATATCTTCCCCGTCTTTGGGCCATGGTGTGTGCGATAACATAATTTATTTATATTCTCAACACCCAGGAGACAATTTTATTTATGTATTTACCATGCCCAAAACGAGGACATACTTCTTCGTGTATTGTACATACAGACAGATGTTTGGGGATTAATGTATGCCCGCTTCCATGTCCATGTCCGATCCTATGTGCCTTTGCCTGGTTGGACCCCTTTGGTGGTATTGGCCAGAAAGTTGTACTTGTACTTATGTATGGGATATGAAAGTGTTGTCCAACTGTGCTAACACACAATGAATCACAGATTGTGACAATGTTACATGGGTACAACCAGAAGGTGGCCGGTCAAGCGATTCATGAATGTGTACTCCATAAAAAAAAAAAACAACAACGCTGGTATCACATCTTTAAAAATTTGCATAAACACTAGAGTGTGGCAATGTAAAGAAATGGAAATGTCATCTATTGGGTTGCCCAAAAAGTAATCGCGGATTTTTCATATAGTCGGCGTTGACAAATTTTTTTCACAGCTTGTGACTCTGTAATTGCATTCTTTCTTCTGTCAGTTATCAGCTGTTACTTTTAGCTTGCTTTAGAAAAAAAGTGTAAAAAAAGTATATTTGATCAAAGTTCATTCCAAGTTTTATTAAAAATGCATTTACTTTCTTTTAAAAAATCCGCAATTACTTTTTGGGCAAGCAATATTTTTGTGTGAACTTTAGCTTTTTGAATCTTCAGTAGGTGGCTTTATAAAGCAACTATATCAAACTTTGATTTATACCTCATGTAGTGTGAGTTCCAAATATGGTTAACACAACTCGGAGTTAACGAAAAATCTCTATCTAAACATCGAGCGACGACGGCTATATGATACCCACCACCGTATGATAGGGGGTATATTCATTAAGTCATTCCGTTTGCAAAACATCGAAATATCAATTTCCAACCCTACAAAATATATATATTTCGGATCGTCCTCAAATTCTAAGACGATTAAACGATGTCCGTGAGTCTGTCCGTCTGTTGTAATCAGTCTATAGCCCTCAGAAATTGAGATATTGAGCTGAAATTTGGCACAGATACGTCTTTTTGATGCACGCTGGTAAAGTTCTTGAAGGGTTGCTATATAGACCGACTAGCTGAGCCGGGCCCGCTCCGCTGCGCCTTCTTTTTCTTTGATGTTTGTGGGGTATTTTGGGAAAGGGGTAGACCCTCAGAAAATTGGTCCCGATAGTGGGTATCAATTCTTGCTCTACCCCTCAATACCTTTCATTTAAGCCCCACATTGTCATGGTCGGTAAATATGCCCGATTTAGGGGTGTTTTGGGGATTGTGGTGTCGCCCAAACACTAAGCCCGGAAAATATATCAATAACGCTGTCTATTCTCATATATCTATATATCATTTATTTGAACTCCATATTGCCATTGCCCTCAAAATTGGATATCAAATTCGTTTTCAAATCTCATTTAAACTCCTTATTGCAAAAGTCAGCAAATATATCCGGTTTGGGGTATTGGTCCTAAAAACTATGAATATTTAGTTCCATTCTCTTGAAGACCCAAATTGTCTTGGTGAGCAAATACGTCCTATTTGGGGGTTGTTATGGTGGTGGGACGTCCCCTAGACAGTTGGCCCCTAATGTTGATATCAGATACGTGGTCTACTCCCACATACCTATAATTTGAGCCCCATATTTCCATAGTCGGCAAACATGACCGGCTTGGGGGGTGTTTTGGGGGATGGGCGGCCACTCAGTGAGTTGGCCTTGAAAATATATATCAGATTTGTGTTCTACTCTAAAACCACTCTCATTTGAGCCTCATATTGCAATAGTCAACAAATACTTCCTATGTGGGTGGTGTTGTGGAGGTGGGATGGCCCCATATATACTTTTCCCGAATATTGATATCAAATTCGTGCTTTACTCCCAAAGACCTTTCATTTGAGCGCCATATGGCTATAGTCGTAAATTTGTCCCCTTTGGGGATGTTTTGGGGGAGAGGCGGCCCCCCAAACACTTGGTCACATATTTGGATATCATATTCGTATTCGGCATTCAAATACCTTTTAATTAAGCCCCATATTCCCATGGTCAGTAAAAAAGTCCTGTTTGGGGGGTGTTTTGGGAAAGGGGTGGACGCCAGAAACTTGGTCCCACATTTGGATATCAGATTCGTATTGTATTTGCAAATACCTTTCATTTGAGTCCCATATTACCATGACCGGTATATGTCCTATTTAATGGTGTTTCGGGGGTTGGGTGGTGTTGTGGGATGGCCCCATAGGCAATTTTCCCGAATATTGATATCAGATTCGTTCTTTACTCCCAAAGACCTTTCATTTGAGCCCCATATGGCTATGGTCGTAAATTTGTCCCCTTTGGGGGGTGTTTTTTGAGAGAGGCGGCCCCCCAAACACTTGATCTCATATTTGTATATCAGATTCGAATTCTACACTGAAAACCCTTTAATTTGAGCCCCATATTCTCATGGTCAGTAAAAAAGTCCTGTTTGGGGGGTGTTTTGGGAAAGATGTGGACCCCCAGAAACGTGGTCCCACATTTGGATGTCAGAATCGTATTTTACTCGCAAATACCCTTCATTTGAGTCTTATATTGCCATGGTCGGTAAATATGTCCGACTTGGGGGTGTTTTGGGGGTTGGGGTGGTCCACCTAGCACTTAGCCCGACAATTAGATATCAGATACGTTTTCGTATCCTAAATACCTTTCATTTGAGTCCCATATTGTCGTGGTTGGTGTCAATATATGTTTGGTAGGTTTTAGGGTGGGGCGGCCCCCCTAGGTACCCCATCCGAAATTTGGACACCAAATTTATATTTTTAGGGTTCTATATGAGAGCACACCAAATTTCGCTTAAATCGCACCACCCATCTCCGAGATCTGGCGTTTCTGAAAATTAGGGTAAGGGGGAGGGTCCGCCCCCCCTTCAGATATCAAAAAATGTAGTACCCTATTTTCACCACGGGATCATTATGCACCATCTGTGAAATATGCACCAAATGTGAATTTGGGTGCACGAGTTTTCCAATTTTCATCAGATTGTGGCGCAAAGGGGTTTACATATACACCCGAGATGGTGGGTATCCAATGTGACTTTTTACTTGTTATCGTTCTATAGGTGAACTAGTGGCACATTGTATCTCACTACCTTTAACGGTTGTTAAAGGTAGCTACCTAGTTGACACCGCGGGGAGGTTTGTGTCCACATTTGAGATGAAGGAAGATCAAGACAAGCCTGGATTTTGCCAAGTCAAAACCAATCAGAACCGTTGCTTTGATGAGGGTGTACTAATCTAGTCATTCCGTTTGTAACACCCCAACATATTCGTCTAACACCCCATAAAGTATATATGTTCCTGATCGTTTCGACGTTCTGAGCCAATCTAGCCATTGCTGTCCGCCCGTCCGTTTGTCGAAATCATCGCGTAGAGCTAGGCGCTTTAAATTTTGCACAAATATTTACTGATTCGACTTCTTGCGCCCTCAATTTTTGTCCGATTGGGCTGAAATTTTACATGTGGTGACCTTCAACAACTGTGCCAAGTACGGTCTAAATCGGTCTATAACCTGATATAGCTCCCATATAAACTCATCGCCCGATTTTGTTTCTTGAGCCCTTACAAGACGCAAATTTTTGTCCTATTTGGCTGAATTTTTTCATGTAGTGTTCTGTTATGATTTCCAACAGCTGTGCCAAGTACGGTCTAAATCGATCTATAACTTGATATATCTCTCATATTTGACCGATCTCCCGATTTGACTTCCAATAACTGGGCAAAGTACGGTCTAAATCGGTCTATAGCCTGATATAGCTCCTATATAAACCGATCTCCCTATTTGACTTCTTTCGCCCTCAATTTTTGTCAGATTGGGCTGAAATTTTACATGTGGTGTTCCGTTGTGACTTCCAACAATGGTGTCAAGCACGGTCCGAACTGGTCCATAACCTGATATGGCTCCCATATAAACCGATCTCCCGATTTGACATCTTTAGCTCCTGGAAGCCGCAATTTTTGTCCGATTTAGGTAAAATTTTGCACATTGTGTTCTGTTATGACTTCCAACAACCATTTAAACCGGTCTCTCGATTATCATTGATCACACGATAAGCTGTCTCCTTGTCTGAAACCTCGTTTGGTATTGAATGGTTCGGAATGATAGAAATACCTCAAGTACTATTTCTGGCATACCCTTATGTACAAATAGACACAGCAGTATGCGTATATACAGCAGAATTACAGTTTAAGGCTTAACCTCGTTTTCATCAGATTCAGTTGGGGCGACAGCCAAAGCAACCTTCATGTCGCAGCAAGCAAAAGGAGAGCATTAAAAATATTTATAGTTTTCATAAGTTCAAATTTTGCTAGATTTAATGTGACATTAAAGAGAGATAAAAAGCAAAATAGAAGAACTGCCAGGACCAGGCCTATTGTTAAATGCAAAAGGTCAGTTATGCCGCAACTATGAAATATAACCAAAGAAAACGGGTGACATGGTACAAATGTAGATGAACTAAAACCAAGATAAGATTGGGACTATCAATAAGACTCAGTGAAGCTCATGTAACTGTTCACTGTATTGTTGCAGGAGTATTCAAGTTAAAAAACACAACAAGAAACAGCGGCATTATTCAAACCTTGGTGAACAGTATTCATTGCAGACATGTTTACCTCCCAACACTTCCTCTAACATTAATGTGGTCTGTTTGTTTTTAAATTTTTGACTGAAAACTAAATTATGAGATCAATGTCATTTTTAAAATGAAACGTATCCCTATGTGCGAGTAATTTTGAAAGGACGAAACTCAACTCTGTTCTAACTCGCATTCTGTATTTGCATGAATGTATAAATTTCACTAAGAACATTTTAAATCAACTAAAAACAAGTAAAAACGTGTTAAGTTTGTCCGTGCCGAACTTTGGATACCCACCACCATTCTCTTTTATAACAACTCCACTACCATACGCAGCTATATCTTAATATAACCTGACCTGGACCATATGCTGGTTGGATGTCGAGAGGCTCAAAACAACTCTCTGTTTCAAATTTCAGCCAAATTGGGTAATAAACAAAGTGTTTATGGGCTTCAGGCCCTTTTTCGGCAGATCGGTCTGTATGATACCTGTATCCAAATATAGTCCAATCTGACCCATATTTGGGTCGAATGTTGGGAGGTCTAAAACTACTCACTGTATCAAATTTCAATAAATCAAAAAACTCGCTGTTTCAAATTTCAGCGAAATCGTATAAAAAGTAAAGCATTTATGGGGTTTAGAACCTTTGTCGGCAGATCGGTCTATAAGCAGCTACATCTAAATACAATCCGATCTGAACCATATTTAGGTCGTATGTCATGAGGCTCAAAACAACCCACTGTTTCAATCAGAAATCGGATAAAAAATAAAGCTTTTATCGGCGTTAGACCCTTTATCGGCAGATCGGTCTATATGGCAGCTATATCTAAATAAAGTCCGGTCTGAACCATATTAAGGTCAAATATCGAGAGGCTCAAAACAACTCACCGTTTCAAATTTCATCAAAATTGGTTAAAAAATAAAGCATTTATGGGCTTTACACTCTTTATCGGCAGATCGGTCCATATAGCAGCTATATATGGCCCTATTTGGCCCTTTCAAGAACTTAACCAGCGTGCATTAAAAAGACGTATCTGTGTCAAATTTCAGCTCAATATCTCAGTTTTTTAATACTCTAGAGTGATCACAACAGACGGACGGACAGACACACGGACATCGTTAAATCCAGTGCTGTCACTCAAGAAAATTATTTCCTACCAAAATTTAAAGACAAATCCTACCAAACTCGACCAAAATCTACCAAATGTTCTACAAGCCAAAAATGCGGTATCTTATGTATAAAAATCAATTTGTGTTTGTTTGTAGGTTTGTATGTTTGTGTGTTCCTTATAGACTCAGGAACGGCTGAACCGATTTTCTTGAAATTTTCACAGATGGTGCATAATAGCCCCGTGGTGAAAATAGGGTACTACATTTTTTGATATCTGAAGGGGGGACGGACCTTCCCCCCTACCCTAATTTTCAGAAACGCCAGATCTCGGAGATGGGTGGTGCGATTTAAGCGAAATTTTGTGTGCTCTCATGTAGTATCTTAAAATAAAAATTTGGTATCCAAATTTCGGATGGGGTACCTAGGGGGGCTGCCCCACCCTAAAACCTACCAAACATATATTTAGAACAATCACGACAATATGGGACTCAAATGAAAGGTATTAAGGATAAGAAAACGTATCTGATATCCAATTGTCGGACCAAGTGCTAGGGGGACCACCCCAAGCCCCAAAACACCACTAAATCGGACATATTTACCGACCATGCCAATATGGGACTCAAATGAAAGGTAATTGGGAGTAAAAGACGAATCTGATATCCAAATGTGGGACCAAGTTTCTGGGAATCCACCCCTTTCCCAAAACACCCCCCAAACAGGACTTTTTTATTGACCATGGGGATATGGGGCTTAAATAAAAGGTATTTGAATGCAGAATACGAATCTGATATACAAATATGGGACCAAGTGTTTGGGGGGCCGCCTCTCACCAAAAACGCTCACCAAAGGGGACAAATTTACGACCATAACAATATAGGGCTCAAATGAAAGGTCTTTGGGAGTAAAGCACGAATTTAATATCAATATTCGGGAAAAGTGTCTATAGGACCACCCCACCCCAACAACACCACCCAAGTAGGAAATATTTGCTGACTATTGCAATATGAGGCTCCAATAGAGGGGTTTTACAGTAGAACACGAATCTGATATATATTTTCAAAGTCAACTCACTAAGTGGCCGCCCATCCCCCAAAACACCTCCAAGCCGGTCATGTTTGCCGACTATGGAGATATGGGGCTCAAATTAAAGGTATGTAGGAGTAGACCCTATATCTGATATCAACATTAGGGGCCAACTGTCTAGCGGACGTCCCACCACCATTACAACCCCCAAATAGGACGTATTTGCTCACCAAGACAATTTGGATCTTAAAAAGATTGGAACTAAATATTCATAGTTTTAAGGGCCAATACCCCAAACCGGACACATTTGCTGACTTTTGCAATAAGGAGTTTAAATGAGATTAGAAAATGAATTTGATATTCAATTTTGAGGGCAATGGCAATATGGGGTTCAAATAAATGCTATATAGTTATACGAGATTAGAGCACGTTGATGATATATTTTCCGGGCTTAGTGTTTGGGGGACCACCCCACTCCCCAAAACACCCCTAAATCGGGCATATTTACCGACCATGACAATGTGGAGCTTAAATGGGGGTAGAGCAAGAATTGATACCCATTTCGGGACCAATTTTCTGGGGGTCTATCCCAAAATACCACACAAACAGCAATTTTTTAATGACCATCGCAATATGGGGCTCAAATACAGGTATTTGGGAGTAGAATACGAATTTGATATCCAAATGTAGGACAATGTATCTAGGGCATCACCCCATCTCCAAAACACCCCCCCGCGGGTAAAAATTTTTCGACCATGCCAATATGAGGCTCAAATGAAAGATATTCGAGATTAGAAAACGAATTTGATAACCTATTTTGGGGCCATGTGTTTGGGGGACGCCTCATCATGTAAACTCCTCTTAAGCCAATGGCAATATGGGGTTTGAATAAATGGTATTTGAGAGAAGAGGACGATGCTGATATTTTTCAGGGCCAAGTATCTGGGGGACCACCTCTCTTCCGAAAACACCACTAAATTAGACATCATGAGAATATTGGGCTGAAAAGAAATATTTTAAGAATGGAGTACACCTTACACCCAAACCAATAAAGATCATATGAGATTCAGATAAAGGCACTTATATTGTTAAACTGTTAGTCAAGCAATATACTATTTTCGTAGCATGGTATTTCACTAAAAGATCTGTTATTGTCGAAAATAAATATTCCAAGGAAACTTTTGTTCCATATAAAGTTAAAGAAGGCGCATCGGAGCGGGCCCGGGTCAGCTAGTGTTTTTATACTTGCCACCGGAGAAGGCTCAAAGCCACATTTCCTACCCAATATTTACGAAATTCGAAAGAGATCCCTTAACACTCGTACCAGTTACAATTCAATATCAGAACTTACGCCAGAACTTACCGAAATTTAAAAAAGTGAGACCCCTTGTAACAGTGTTTGATCTCTCAACATACATGTTATGCATTCATAACGAATACGCAGAAACCACAAGAAGTGAATTAATTTTGAGTTATCCCCTGCGGTTTATTTTCAGTAATTAGATTGGAATTTACATGTTTGGAAAACCTACCAAAAATTTTGGTTAGCCTTCCAACCTACCATGAGAATAAAAACCTACCAATTTTGGTAGTTACCTACCAAAAACATCAGCACTGGTTTTTCGACTATCCGAAATATACATACTTTCTAGGGTCGCAAATTGATATTTCGTTGTGTTGCAAACGGAATGACTTAATGAATATACCCACTATGCTATGGTGGTGGGTATACAAAATGCGGTGCTTAGTTATTAAATTTCTTTCATATGTTCGTGTCTTAAGTCTTTTGTTTTAAATTACATGCCCAACTTAAATTATAACTTTAGTTCTTTTGAAAGACAATCCTTGGCATGAGAACCTATTTGCAACTGAAGGCAATAAATCTTGAATAGCTTAGAGGTTTAGCTAAAGCAAAACCCTAACTTAATATACTCTGCCACTGGAATTATACAAAAGAAACTTAATATGAAATTTAAATCAATGCTGCTACTTCTACTACTATTTTTGCCAACTTTCTAAAATCATATTTTCCCTGCTTGCATAGCGCAGCGATGGGGTAGATGGGGCGAAGGAACAGCTAACGCAATTCTTGTTGTAATTTTTAATAGAGTTTCACAATCTATGATGTATGTGCAGTCGTTTTTTCGGGGTAATTGTTTTACGTCCCACGTTCTGTCTTGACATTTTAATATACGGGGATGCGGCTTAACACTTTGGTTTTGGGACACAGCCAGAGCGAGAGATCAAGCCACACAGCCAAGCATCGCATCAGTTACAGCGAAATAGGCAACAACAATGCAACAAGACATCCGCATACACAAATCTAAGCTTGTAGCTGGATATTAATTGAGCAATAGCACGCAATACACAAGTGTCCATTTTGATTAATTGCCTAGGAATAAAGTAATGCATATGTACGAATCGATCTGGTACATAGTACTCGTACCTACATACCTACACATGTATGTACGTGTGTGTGCTATGTATGTTTAACCGAAAATGTATTTCATACGACAATATATCTCCGATTTGAACGCTCAATGGCATCTAAACTCATAGTTAGTCGCAAACGCTTGCGTACAAATTTAGGAAAACATGCTGCGACACTAAATGCATTGAAACCATTATTGATAGGGTGGACAATATAAAATTTAAGTTAAAGGCAAAATTTTAATGAAATTTCCTTAAGAGGCAATATTGCAAACGAAATTTTTTAGAAAGACACATTTTATAAAAAAATAGCTGAACCGGGCCAGCTCCGCAGTGCCTTAGTTTAGAATATATGGAAAAAATTATCCTTTGAATATTTATTTGCGACAATTAAAGAATGCTTTTATGTGAATCCCATATGATCTTGAATGGTATATGATTTTGCTCGGAGAGTTAAGGGCCATTTTAGTATAAAAGTTAGATGTACTCCATTCTTTAAAGGCTTTATTAAAGACCAATATTCTCATGGGGATTTTGGGAGCGGGAAGGGCCCCAGGGTGGTGGTTTGTGGCTTTAGGAGCTGGTGTGGACCCCCAGAAACATGGACCCAAATGTGGGTATCAATTTCATGCTCTACCCCCAAATACTTTTCACTTTAGCTCCATGTCCGGTTTAGGGATATATCAGAAATATCAGCATCGTGCTCTATTTTCAAATATCATTCATTTGAACCCCAAATTGCCATTGGTTTGCGGGAGCCAAACGCTTGGTCCCGAAATTGAATATTAAATGCGTTTTTATCCCCACCACCGAAAGATGGGGGTATATTCATTTACCCGATGTCGCCGAAATTTGGGACAGTGAGTCAAGTTAAGCCCCTCGACATACTTTTGCAATATGGCACAGATCGGTTCAGATTTGGATATAGCTACCATATAGACCGATGTCTCGATTTAAGGTTTTGAGCCCATAATTGTTCGATTTTGACAAAATTTAGGACAGTGAGTGGTCTTAGGCCCTTCGACATCCTTCTTCAATTTGGCACAGATTGGTCCAGATTTTGACATAGCTGCCATATAGACCGATCTCTCGATTTAAGGTTTTGGACCCATAAAAGGTGCATTTATTGTCCGATGTCGCCGAAATTTGGGACAGTGAGTCAAGTTAAGCCCCTCGACATACTTTTGCAATATGGCACAGATTGGTTCAGATTTGGATTTAGCTGCCAAATAGACCGATCTCTCGATTTAAGGCATATATAGCCCAATTTCGCCGAAATTTGGGACAGTGAGTTGTATTTGGCCCTTCGACATTCCCTGAAAATATACGGGGGTGGGGTTGGTCAATATAAATTTTTCCCAAATGTTGATATCAGATTCATGCTTTACTCCAAAAGACCTTTCATTTGAGCCCCATATTGCTATGGTCATTTCATTTTTCCCCCGTGGGGGGGGAGTGTTTTGGCGGAGGGGCGGCCCCCAAAACACTTGGTCCCACATTTGGACCTCAAATTCGTATTCTATTCTCCAATATCTTTCATTTGAGGCCCATGTTGCCATGGCCGATATATATGTCCGGGGTGTTTTGGGGGCTGGGGTGGTCCTCCAAATACTTGGGGCGGCCCCTAGCAACCTTAAATTTGAATACCAAACTTTTGTTTTTAGGTTACTATAAGAGAGCACACAAAATTTCGCTTTAATCGCATCACTCAACTCCGAGATCTGGCTTTTCTGAAAATTAGGCTAAGGGGGAGAGTTGGTATTCCTAATAAAAAAATTTTAAAAAATTTTCTCAAAAAAACAAAACTCAGTGATGGGGCGGTCACTGAGTGACTTGTCCCTGAAAATATATGGGGGTGGGGTGGCTCAATAGAAACATTTCCCAAATGTTGATATCAGATGCATGCTTTACTCCAAAAGACCTTTCATTTGAGCCCCATATTGGTCAGTTCATTTTTCCCCCTTGGGGGGGGGAGTGTTTTGGCGGAGGGGCGGCCCCCAAAACACTTGATCCCACATTTGGACCTCTAATTCGTATTCTATTCTCAGATACCTTTCATTTGAGGCCCATGTTGCCATGGCCGATATGTATGTCCGATTTAGGTGTGTTTTGGGGGCTTGGGTGGTCCTCCAAATACTTGGGGCGGCCCCTAGCAACCTTAAATTTGAATACCAAACTTTTGTTTTTAGGTTACCATAAGAGAGTACACAAAATTTCGCTTAAAACGCATCACTCATTTCCGAGGCGTTTCTGAAAATTAGGGTAACGGGGAGAGTCCGTATTTCTAATTAAAAAATTTTAACAAAATGTTCTCAAAACTTATTTCAATCCAAGATTTCAAGAATTTCTCTCAAAACTAAATTTTAGTTAAATTTCCTCTAATGGCAACATTTGAGTAAAATTTTAGGGACTGGCATGCGTCATGGTCACAGCAGCACTGAGATCCGCACCACAAGTAGGTCTGGAAGCGATGCTAGATATGCAGCCCATTGGGGCCTTTGTTCGGAAATGCGCCGCCAAGGTCGCGCTTAGGCTGAGGGAGCTCGGCGTGCTGAAGGAGGATAATTGCGGAATATTTCAAGAATTTCTCTCAGAACTAAATTTAAGTAAATTTTCCTCTAATGGCAACATTAGAGTAAAATGTTAGAGACTGACATGCGTAGTGGTCACAGGAGCACTGAGATCCGCACCACAAGTAGGTCTGGAAGCGATGCTAGATATGCAGCCCATTGGAGCCTTTATTCGGAAATGCACCGCCAAGGTCGCGCTTAGGCTGAGGGAGCTCGGCGTGCTGAAGGAGGACAATTGCGGCCACTGTTTTGGGATGTGTGCATTCAGGATTCTTTTCCTGGGAGGGATGAATGGAGGGCGGATGCGGTGTTTGAAGAGGATGAGACCTCGATCTTCACTGATGGCTCCAAGATGGAGTCTGAGACTGGTTTGGAGCTTTACTCCGACGTACTCAATATCGGCATGTCTCTGAGACTGCCGGACGACTCTAAAGACAAAATTTCTATGAAATTTTCTCTAAAGACAAAATTTCTATGAAATTTTCTCTAAAGACAAAATTTCTATGAAATTTTCTCTAAAGACAAAATTTCTATGAAATTTTCTCTAAAGACAAAATTTCTATGAAATTTTCTCTAAAGACAAAATTTCTATGAAATTTTCTCTAAAGACAAAATTTCTATGAAATTTTCTCTAAAGACAAAATTTCTATGAAATTTTCTCTAAAGACAAAATTTCTATGAAATTTTCTCTAAAGACAAAATTTCTATGAAATTTTCTCTAAAGACAAAATTTCTATGAAATTTTCTCTAAAGACAAAATTTCTATGAAATTTTCTCTAAAGAAAAAATTTCTATGAAATTTTCTCTAAAGAAAAAATTTCTATGAAATTTTCTCTAAAGACAAAATTTCCATAAAATTTTTCTAAAGACCTAATTTTATTGAAATTTTTTTAAAGACAAATTTTCAATGAAATTTTCCCTCCCTAGGCTGACAACCCTAATTGTAATACAAAAATGGTAGGAAGTCAAGAAGAAAAAAAAGATAAGTGAACATTAGGAGGACAACACAAAACATTTTGCGTTGGTTTATTAGAGAAGCCCAACAGAGAGCGCAAGACTACCGTTTGCAGTGCAAATGCTCAACAGGGCAAAAGACAAGGAGTTTTGTTTTTGGATTTTCCAGACCATTGAGAAAGGCAGATTTTCTATTGCCAATGGACATTATTTGGCAAATTGTGGCACAATCAACGTATTGTCAACATTGTTTGTTACATGCTGTAACAGTGAGTGAGTGCGCAAAATGTCTCCTGGACAAGATCCATTTACAGTGTTGGGTCCTCCTTCTCCCTCCCAGTATGTGTTGAGGTTGTAGCAATGACTATTGGGGATATTTTTGATTGGAATGAATGGATGTGGTTGCTTGAAGGGTGAGAGTGGAGGGGCCATGCGTTGGCTGTGCGTGCCAATTGGCGATATCGTTAATTGTCGTTACGACATTTTACATGTAGATACAACTGCAAGATTGCTCGACCATCGACTACAAAGTGGGCAATAACTGTTTTGTCCATTCGCATCGCATCGCTGTATGTCCCTGTGTCCGGCCAACAGTCTGTCCATCCGCCTGAACTTTTTGTGAGATCTATTTGTAGCTTCCGCCCTCCACTTTGTAACAGTAGCATTTGGCCGCGGATTTTTACACGCTACCTGCAATGTTTGTGTTTCTTTTTTCAATTTTTTCCTGGGTGTTTTTTGGTTCGAAGTTTCGTTTAAAAACTTTAACCACAATTGCTTACTGGGGGGCCTTTACAAGATCATATTGCAAAGCACATTTATTGTGGGGCAAAAAACAATGCCACTGCAGTGACGGCTCCAGCAGCACCACCACCAGATTGCAGGCTTCATGGGGCAGCAGGCAACAAACGGCAACATTTGGGATTGTCGATTGATAATGTCGATAGAGTCTTATAGTTTGTGTTTCAATTTGATTTCTGTTGTTCCTTGGCCCATGGCACGACGCGGGCCTAAGGAGCAAATCAAAATCTTGGCCCATGCTCTCGTTCGCCATCATTGCTCGATGCTCAATGCTTTTGCGGGCCAATCTGCAATCTGCTCTAACAGTGTCCATTCCGATATTTCGCATTTCACTACACAGACGACATTGACTTCCCGCTGTGGCGTGTTACAAATTGGTACCATTTATACAGAGAATGTTTATTTTGTGGGATTTGAATTGTTTCAGAGCTCTCTGGCCATCATTGTCGCCGCGCCGTCGTCGTCATTGTCGTCCTGGGCTATGTCTGTCCGTCTGCTTGGCGGCTGGTGCTGCACTAAATTCGCATACCAAGTTATTTTTGTTTCGGTTTTTGTTTAAAAATCTCTATCGGCATATTGTAATGGCTTTCGGAGCGGATGCTGAAGCGGTAAACTGTAGAATATCAACGCTAAGGAGCCAAAGAGGTAAAAAGTCATGATAATCAGTATTAAGTATAAGATTGTATAGTGGGGTTTAAAAGCGAGCAGCCTTAAAGGGAAACTGATTAAAAGTAGCTAAAAAAATCCAACAAATTTGAATTCTAACACATATCATTTTCTTTTATTTTTTAATCAAAAACATCCCCATAGTCATCCCATTACAATTACTGCATTTCAAAGCTGATGACGACTTGTGCTATGACGTGGATATCATTGGTGAACCAATACCCAATCTACACCCAAATGACCAAGTGGAGTTAGCAAGTTATCGTTTGTACCATCACATCCTGTATGTCAAGTTTTTTTCTTTAAAGTGCCCACCTTATATCGCACTCTCAAACACATATTCACACACACACACAAGAAGTCATACGGGAAAATTAGTGCATTAACGTCTTGATCGAATGCCAAACTATGCTCCATTTGACGACAGTTTGACTGCAATTAACGACGACGCGTTCCAACGTCAAGTGACGTCGAATCTGCGTGTCTGAATGAATGTATGCACGTCAATCTGCGTGTGTGTGTGTGTGTGTGAGTGCATGTATGTGCCAGTGCGTTGCTAAATCCAAGAGAGGCAGACAGATCGCTTTAATTGGTGTAAGCTCCACCAAAAGCGGTGGACATCAAACAATGCCATTTCAAATACAAAATCAACCACCAATGTCTGAGGTTCTTTCGTCCAACAATTTCCCATCCGATTGCAATGATTTCATCCATGCATGCTCGGATTATCCCATTAAGCAACAGGGTTGAAGGCTAAAGGGCCCACAATTGTAGAAGGCCTTTAGTGTAAACTAAAAGGGATGCATTAGCCCGACCCCGAAAACCTCTCAAATTGATAAATGGATGAGTAGGACATTAAATTTTTGGGACCTAGCTTTGACTTAAGTAGAGTTTCATATATCAGTAAAATCGGGTATTAGGTAGTAAAATCGGGTATTAGGTAGCCTTAATCGCGATGTCGGTCTTGTCGGAACCATGCACGACAAAGATGCTGAGAAACTTTTCCAGCTAATCGCCTTGTCATATCGAGCATCCTAGGCACTTAGAATTTGTGTAAGAGGCCGTGCCACCGGACCTCTCACTGAGACTCTCCTCTCGATACCGCTGATTATCCCTGACTACCGTTGCAGCTACTCCCTATGGAGTATTCAACTATCCACTTAACTTTCAGCTAAGCTTCTCGTGACAGCGATGAACACTTCACAGATCGGACCTCAATGTTTCAGTCTGTGTGGAGCTCACAGCTATCCCAAGCCGGGAATAATTCCATAACCTAATATAGCTCCCATATAAACCAATCTCCCGATTTCACTTCTTGAGTTTCTAGAGGGCTTCTTGAGTTTCTACTTATCTGATTTGGCAGAAGTTTTCCACATTCACTCTTTCTATAACCTCTAAAATACGTGTCAAATATGGTCTGAATCGATTCATAGCCTGATATAGCTCCCATATAAACCGATTTTACTTCTTGAGCCTCATTTCTCACCTGATGTGGTTGAAATTTTACACAATGGCTTCTACTATGGTCTCCAATATTCATGCCAAGTATGGCCTGAATCGGTTCATAACCTGATATAGCTCGAATAGAATTGCAATTCATATCCATGACATGACAAATGCGATCCTTCTTTATCAGCGTAAAAATCTAAGACGATCTAGCCATGTCTGTCCACCTGTCCGTCTATCCGTCCGTCTATCCGTCCGTCTGTCCGTCCGTCTGTCCGTCCGTCCGTCTGTCCGTCCGTCTGTTCGTCCGTCTGTCCGTCCGTCTGTTCGTCCGTCTGTCCGTCCGTCTGTCCGTCCGTCTGTCCGTCCGTCTGTTCGTCCGTCTGTCCATCCGTCTGTTCGTCCGTCCGAGGTGGTGGGTATCCAAAGTTCGGCCCGGCCGCCTTTTTACTTGTTATCTCTTATATTGTACAGATTGTCTCCGTTTCGTGTGCTTTTGAGGATTAGACGGACCTACTGACACTTGGCCCCTGATTTGGTTCTCTACTCCCAAATAATTGTCAATTTAAGTCCCATGCTTTACCGATCGGTCTATATGCCGGTTTCGGGCGATTTTTGGATCGGACTTTGGCCCAAAATTTGTATATCAGATTCGTGCTCTACTCCTAAGTACCTTTCATTTAAGTCCCATATCGTATCAGTCGGTCCATATGGCTGTTTGTCTTCGAGGGGCGTTCCCCCTAGGAACTTAGCAGTCATGGTATGGTATGGCATACCGTTTCATAACTCTTAACCCCAGACGTAAACATGTTATTTGTTTTTTTGGGCTACTAGTCTTCATTTTTACTGCAATCAGTCCCGTTTGCTAAAAGTTTTCCCAGTGGATTTTTGACCGGGCTATAACTGCCATGAGTTCTAGGTCCAAAATGTTGGACAGCTGTTGAGTGGATATACTGCAATTGCACCAGAACCATAATATGACTCTTTGCTGAGTACCAGTGCATAAGGATATACTGAGAAACGAGAAGGCAAACAACACGCTTGCGAAACAAGATTTGCCTCTATGGTGTCGGTAACAGATCCATACCCACCACTCTAGGAGATTTTCTATACACCAGAAAAATAACAAGCAAAAGGATGCTAAGTTGGGCCGGTCCGAATGTTATATGCCTTCCACCACGGATCGCAATTGTCAAGTTCTTTGAATGACTTTTTTAAATATATATGATCAAGTTATTGACCGATATAGAACGTACTGGTAATAGCTGTTAGAAGGCATAGAAAAATACTACCTCCAAAATTTCAGGCAAATCGAGTTAAAACTGCGCCCTTTAGAGGCTTAGAAAGTCAACTTGGGAGATCTGTTTAATTGGCAGCTACATACATCAGGTTATAAACCGATTTAGACCATACTTGGAAAAAATTTCAGCCAATTTAGATGAGAATTGCGCCCCCTAGAGGCTCAAGAAGTCAAATCGGGAGATCGGTTTATATGTCAGCTTTATTAGGTTATTAACCGATTTAGACCTTACTTGGCACAGTTGTGGGAAGTCACGCCAAAACCATATGTCCCAAATTTCAGATAAATCAGAAAAGAATTGCGCCCTCTAGACGCTCAAGAAGTCTAATCGGGAGATCGGTTTGTATGGCAGTTATATCAGGTTAGGAACCGATTTGAAACACATCTCACACAAATGTTGGAAGTCATACCAAAACACCATGTGCAAAATTTCAGACATATTGCGCCCTCTAGAAGCTCAAGAAGTCAAGACTCAAGATCGATTTATATGGCAACTATACCGAAACGTTCACCATACTTACTAAGGATGTTAGAAGTCATAACAAAACACTCCGTACAAAATTTAAGCTAAATCGAGGATTCTATGAGGACTTGAGCTGGTACTATCAATATTCTATTCTATGTTTGAATATGATTGAAATTTTTCCTATCAATACTATGACCAAAGTTAATTTTTTTTCAAAATTGAACAAAAACAAGAAAAAAGGCGTTAAGTCCGGCGGGCAGATCTTTGGATACCCTCCACCTCGCCTATATATGTAAACCACCATTCGTCATAATCCTGTGAAAAATGCGTATGTATGCCCCAGTAGCAGCTATGGCGAAATATGGTCCGATTTGGACCAAATTCGACACTTACTAGTGGCCTCATAAGTACAAGACATTGTTCAATTTTGTAGAATAAAATATTGGTCTTGTTGGTTGCTATATCCAAACATAGACCGATTTGAGTCATATGCGACACGGATGTCGAAAAGCCTAATATAAGTCACTGTTTAAAATGTCAGCGAAATCGGGCCAAGACTTCAAATCGAGAGATCGATCTATATGGCAGGATATAGTTGCCATAGATCTGAATCGATCTACCCCAAAGTGAAGAGCAATGTCGAATGGGCTTACACAACTCACTGTACCAAATTTCGGCGAAATCAGACAATAAATGCGTGTCTTATGGACCCAAGACCTTAAATCGAGAGATCGGTCTATATGGCAGCTATATCTAAATCAAGACCGATCTGGGCCAAACTTCAGAAAGATGTCGAAGAGCCTAACCAGCGCACTGTCCCAAATTTCGGGGAAATCGATATGGCCCACATTGCAGAAAGATGTCGAAGAGCCCAACCAGCTCACTGTCCCAAATTTCAGCGAAATCGGGCGATAAATACGCCTTTTATGGGCCCAAACCTTAAATCGTGAGATCGGTTTATATGGCAGCTAAATCTAAATCGGGACCGATCGGTGCCAAATTGAAGAAGGATATCGAAGGCTCTAACACAACTCACTGTCCTAAATTTCGGCGACAGCGGACAATAAATGCGCCTTTTATGGGCCCAAAACCTTAAATCGAGAGATCGGTCAATATGGCAGCTATATCCAAATCAAGACCGACCTGAGCCAAATTGCATAAAGAAGTCGAAGAGACTAACACAACACACTGTCCCAAATTTTGGCAAAATCGGACAATAAAAGCGTATTTTATGGGCCCAAGACCCTAAATCGAGAGATCGGTCTATATGGCAACTATATTCAAATCTGAACCGATCTGGACCAAATTGAAGAAGGATGTCGAAGGTTCTAACACAACTCTCTGTCTCAAATTTCGGCGTAATCAAACAATAAATGCGCCTTTTATGGGCCCGAAACCTTAAATCGAGAGGTCGGTCTATATGGCAGCTATATCCAAATCAAGACCGAACTGAGCCAAATTGCAGAAAGATGTCGAAGAGCCTAAGACAACTAACTGTTTAAAATTTCGGCAAAACTGGACAATAAATGCGCCTTTTATGGGCCCAAAACCTTCAATCGAGATATCAGTTCATATGGCAGCTATATTCAAATCTGGACCGAACTGGGCCAAATTGAAGAAATATGTCGATTAGCCTAACACAACTCACTGTCCCAAATTTCAGCAAAATCGTATAATAAATGTGGCTTTTATTGGCCTAAGACCCTAAATCGGAGGATCGGTCTATATGGGGGCTATATGGGGGCTATATCAAGATATAGTCCGATATAGCCCATCTTCGAACTTAACCTGCTTATGGACAAAAAAAGAGTCTGTGCAAAATTTCAGCTCAATGTCTCTATTTTTAAAGACTGTATCGTGATTTCAACAGACAGACGGACGGACATGTCTAGATCGTCTTAGATTTTTACGCTGATCAAGAATATATATATTTTATATGGTCGGAAATGGATATTTCGATATGTTGCAAACGGAATGACAAAATGAATATACCCCCATCCTTCGGTGGTGGGTATAATAAGCAATCCGACACTGAATGTATTTTTTAAAATACATTGCGCCTATAGATGGCGCAATTTGCATCCGACTAACATTTTGTACTAGATGGCGCAATTTTCATCCGACTAACAAAATTGCGCCATCTAGCAATTTATATCCGATTGAACTAACATTTTGTACTATGATTTCTCTCGTGACTTCCAATTGACTTTATTAACCTTGGTTTTATTTGGTCTGTGCATTGATATTGCTTCTTGATAAATCCATCTCCTGATTTTTGCTTCTCATTTTCGTTTGAAATATAAGTGATGGGAAATTAACGATAGTATCGATACCGTCGATATTTATTATTAACGGACGGACGAACAAATGTGGCTAGATTGACTTTTAAGGCATTGCATTGCGCAAAGGCCCTTTGCCAAATTACATGCGTTCGTGAGAACACACGTAAGAACTTGGCTTAATGCTCCATTTCGCTAATGCTTTAGCACAAAGAGTCGAGAAAAAAGAAGGAACATCAGAGTAGCAGCAGCAGCTACTAAGTAGTATTAACTTAATCATCAAAGCTATGTGATGGCCACTGAAATTAGACGACCTCTTATTTTAAGTTTTTCTTTTTATTATTATTTGTGCGTTTTTTCAACATTTGTTGTTGTTGTTATTGTTGTAGCTGTTATTGCATATTGCATTTTAGTTTTTTGTTCTCCTTTATGTTATTACTACTGTTGTTGTAAGATTCCTAATGGTTGAAATTGAAATGTTTGCCCGCTGGATGCGGTGAGGCCATTCCATGCCATAGCTATAAGTGAAGTCTCAATGTTTGTGTGTATGTGTGTGTGTGTGTGTGTTGATTTCATTTGTGGCATTGTGACTGCAGCTTTTTCATGTTCGTTTCTTAAATCTTTTGTTAGTGCTGTGTGCACTCTTAGATTTGTTTGTATTTTCGCAATTCCGTAATTTACGACTTCTGAAACATTTATGTGTTAAGTGTTGCTTGAGCATGCAATTAAAGTTCTCCCCATGAACGGACAAGAGTACTCGTAGTATGTCTCAAATGCTTGTTTGATTTTTTTCGATTTTTTTTGCAGTTTTCAAGTGCAAATGTTTGTTTGGGGTTTTTTTTTTGTAGACGGCGCTGATGTTATATTTGCCAAGATTCTCGACAATGCAGGTCGTTAGTTGTTGCTTTTTTCTTAACAGTACACTTATCCACACTCTAATGGGAGGCGCTTCGGTTTGCCTTAGAAATCGCCATCACTGTTAACAACCAAGTTGCGGCTAAGCATTGGCTATTAAGAGGCTGTAAGCATTAGAGAGAAGCTAATTGCAAGTGTGACAGTGTAAAATAGTTTTATTTCAGTTAACGTTTTAAAATACAGTATAAGGCTAGTGAATTATAGATAACCAGTTATTTTAAAATAAAAATCATATTGTGACCAAAATTAGATTTTTTATAAAAAAAGTTTCCGAATAAAAATTTTTAGGAAAATCCAATATTTTTAAAAATTAAGTTGCAATGACAAAAAATTAAAATATTGACGAAATTTTCAAAGCAAATAAACTTTTGATTAAATTTTGCAAAAAATTTAAGTTTTGTAAAAAAGTCTATAAAAATCAAAATTCTGAGAAAATGTGCATGAAAACCAAATGTTGCACAGTGGGATAAGAAAAAATTTGTGACAAAGTGGAAAGTCTACAATTTTGGAATAGATAATAGATAGCTGAAGTGTTGTTCATTGGGTATATACTGCAGTTCTCAGTCATATAATGGTACATATATTGTATTGTAGTCTGGTGGACGGCAAAGTCCAGCTACTGTTCAATACTCAGCCGGATCCAAAGGATGGCTTGTTTGTGCATCACACTCGCACAGAGGACGACACCATCTGATGCACTGAATTAAATTCTACACCTACCGCCTCTGGACATAGTGGCTAGACAAATTGGTGCGACCACTGCTGTGAGGCTAGGGGAGCTTTAGCTTTGGTCATGCGGCGGTTACGAACACTATGTTAAACTGATATCCGAGGCAATATGGATTACAGATTGCTTGAACCGATTTTAGACAAAAAGTCCTGTACCACTATTCCTGATTGAGCCGATTGGAACTACGATATCCCAGGTAAAAGAAGTTACATAGACTTCTATAGGGATGGTTCCAAACTAGACGTTCAGGTGGGCCTTGGGTTGTACTCTGAAGAAATTAGACTGGTCTTTGTGTATCAAGCGGAGATCCTTGCAATTAAAAAAATGGTGGAATGACTAAGAAAAAATGTGTGCGGACCGACACTCTGATCCAATCCTTAGAGCGGTACCGGCTGGACTCGTCCTTAGAGACTTGATAAACCATATGCTAAGAGACAAGCGGATAAATTGTGTATCCCATGGCATAAATATAAGGGAGAAAGTGGCACAAGGCACGCTACAGGGGGGCATCCAGAGGTCTTAATGTTAATCTAGAGAAGAATGAAATATGCCTGTTCACGAGGAAGACGAAGGTGGGCCAATTTAATGCACCACGTTTCCTCAATAAGACGAATTCGATATCTGACAAGGTCAAATACTTTGATGTCATCTTGGACAGGAATCTGAATTGGAAGTGTCACATTCAGGAGCGTACTGAAAACGCTCACAGATGTTGGGCACTATGTAGACGGGCCGTAGGCTCAAAATGGGGCCTGAATCCAAGGATAGTCCACTAGCTCTATAGGAGCGTGATTAGACCAATACTCACTTACGCCTCAGTAGTTTGGTGGACTGTTATGGAGAAAAAGTGCAACATAAGGACTATACAACAGGTTCAGAGAACATGTTGTCTTGGCATAGGTGCAAAGACAACGCCCACTAGGACACTGAAGACTATTCTAGATATATCTCCCATTGACATACAGATTAAGTGTGGGCAGCCACTGCGGGTATGAGACTTAAGGCGTTGGGAGAATGGATTGAGAATGGCGGCAGCTCATACCATCGCAGTATAATCGAGGCGACGATGGGAAACCTGGAAGGAAGGGAAGAGGTTTCCGGTCGAATACCTGAGATGAACCTGTGAAAGTCAAGTGCGAGGCACTGCTGCCCTCGACACAGTCTTGGATTGACGGAACCTTAGTATTGCCATCTGAAAGATCATGTTACTCGGATGGATCAAAGCTAGAAGACAGAGTGGGCCTGGGGGTTTACATTGAGAACCCAGGGACTGAGTTCAGTTTTTTCCCGTATTTTTAATGAAATCAAACTTTCTGCAAAACTTTTGTTTAAGTTCAATCTTTTTTTTTTACAAAAATGAATTCTCATACCTCGAAATTAATTTTATAAATTTAAGTATTAATTCATTTACCCAGCTACTGTATAAAAAGCTTCACAACGGAGATGTATGTGAGCAAGTTCACATCAATATTTGACTGTACATCGTACATTAGTTTATAGTGAGCGGATGGAATATACAAGTATGTACAATGTACATAGGTACATGCATTCATTCCACTGGTCAGTAGATGGATGCAAGTATCGAAGTGTTGAATATTTTAAAATGAAAAAAAAAATAATTACAAATAACTATTGTTGAAAATGTATGGCATTTAACAGATTCAATGTTATTGCGCTTCGTTTTATTTTTCATACAGAAAGAAAATTGATAGGCAGCAATTTGGATGATTAGCTTCAAAATAAATCTTTTATTCAATGAGATGAACAAATAAGTCTCGAAGTAAAAAAAAATAATACTCTCCCATACATTTAACTAACATATAATTAAATGTTATTAAAAATAATTTTTCATAATTTTTTTCTATACGAAAGAGAACTTTTTTTAATAAATTATCAACAGAACCTAAAAAAATTAGAAACAAAAAAATTTTAGAAAAAATAATATATATTCAAGCTTATTTTAGAAAGAAATGTTTATTTTCTAATCCCAAGAATTCCAAAGGTCGGTCTATACATAACAATATCTCATATACTGGCATCCCGGTGGTCCGCTTCGCTACCCCCGCATTTGATACTTTCTTTTTAGTCTAGGACTTCCGAACACCTAGTCACTCAGTTTATAAGAATATGTAGTTTTGTAATAAGTGCATATAAAATTTCAGAAGTCTGTTCCCTTCCGTTAAAGAAAATCCCAAATGGTACCAAGAATAGCAATACATCGGAAAAATCATTTAGTCACCCAATATATAATGTCACGGAATAAATGAATTTCAATTTGAAGCGCTTTAGCTCAATTCGTAAAGAAAGTACCATTTTGAATGTTTCAGTACGTAAGTTTAAAAAAGAAGTTGAAAAACTTTTTTTTTTGTTTCTCTTTCGAGACGAGCTCATAATTCTAGCTGTTTTCGTTGTATGTAGGCGAAGATAAACTATTTCAAACTATTGGGTTGCCCAAAAAGTAATTGCGGATTTTTCATATAGTCGGCGTTGACAAATTTTTTCTTTTTGGGCAACCCAATATTTTCCACTTTTTGGTACCAAAATGTACGAATTTTGAATTCATCATTTAGTCACCCATCATGCTTTCTTAGTTGTACCTGCATGCCAAATTTCAGACCTCTAGCCCCATCTGTAAGCAAAGAACCAAATAGTACCAATATTGGTGCCAAAATGTGCGAATTTTGAATAGATCATTTAGGCACCCATCATTTCCATCATTTCAGACTTCCAGCCCCATCTGTAAAGAATGTACCAAATGGTACCAATTTTGGTACCAAAATTTGCGAATTTTGAATAGATCAATTAGTCACCCATCAAGTTTTTCCTAGTTGTACCTGCATGCCAAATTTCAGACTTCTATCTGTAAGCCGTACCATCTGTAAAGAATGTACCAAATGGTACCAATTTTGTTACCAAAATTTACGAATTTTTAATAGATCAATTAGTCACCCATCATATTTTTCCGAGTTGTACCGATATGCAAAATTTCAGACCTCTAGCTCCGTCTGTAAAGAACGTACCCAATGGTATTAATTGCGGTATTTAACGTACCTTTTCTCCAGTTACCAGTACTCTTTTCCATTTTTTGCTTTCCACCCTCATTATTTTGTACCAGATGTCTTTTAAGCCAAATTTCAAAATTCTATCTCTATCCATCCGCCCTGTACAATGTTCACCCATTTCGTACCTCTTTGGTACTTTTTTTGTCACCTAAATGTACAAGTTTCCAAAAACTCTTATAGTCGCCCACTTAAGGTTGCCATAGTGTAGCCAAGTTTCCAAAATTCAGAGCCCTAGTTCAATTTAAAAAGAAAGTACCAAAATGTACCAATTGCGGTACTAAACGCACTTCCGATACAGCTTTCCAAAATTTCTTTCACCAGACATTATTTTTTCGAGACGCTCTTTAATTTGAGCTCAAAAACATTATTATAGCCCTTTCCGCTCAAGCTGGGAAAATATGTACCATATTGTACTTTTTAGTACCTAAACGTACGAAAATTACCAAATCCAGCCTTATCCCGTGCTTATGACCCAAGACCAACATTCGTGCTAAATTTCACGAATCTTGCTTTAGCCGTTGGGCTGGGCGATAATCAGTCAGTCAGTCATTAGATATTTCGAAAATTTCAATAATTTTTTTTAATTGGATCAATTAAAAATTTAATTGAAAATATTCAAACGTCATATTAAATTTTTTTGCGAAAAGCTCGCAGAATAGGGTACACCCTTGAAAATTTTTAAAAAATTCAATCATTTTGTTAATTAGATCAATCAAAAAATTAAATGAAAATTTCAAAAATTATATGGAAATTTCAAAAATTTTCAATCATTTTTTAATTGAATATGCAATTTTTTTAATTACAAGTTTTTTCAATCACCTTTTTCAACAACTATGATTGGTATTATCGTTTTCGTGATTGAAGCGGTTTCAATTAAAAAATTAATTGGATAAATTAACTTAGTGTTTAAAACCAATTTTATTTTTTGTATATAGATGAATGGATAATAAAAAATAAGGTTTAACAATATGACCATGGACATTCCAATAAGGAAGAGGGACAAACCTATGTAAGAAGTTCATTGAGTGCTGTCCGATTCAAGTTTTAAGCTCAATGATAAGAGGCCTCCGTAGCTCGGAGGTTAGCATGTCCGCCCATGGTGCTGAAAGCCTGGGTTTGAAGCCTGGTGAGAACATCATAAAAAAATTATCAGCGGTGGTTATCCCCTCTTAATGTTGGCGACATTTGTGAAGTGAATACTATAGTCTCCGGAATACACCAAAACCCAAACTTTATATAAACGCCGGAAATCAATAAAACAGTAAATATAAGTTAGGGCTAAAGTCGTACATTAAAGTAAACACCTTCTATAGGCTTAAGAAATCAAATTAAAAGATTGCTTTATAAGGGAGCTATATCGAGCTATATACCGATTTGGACCATACTTGACAGAGTTCTTGAGTTCTTGTGCAAAACTTCAGCTAAGTCGGATGATAATTGCACCCTCTAGGGGTTTAAGATGTCGTGGGATCGGTTTATATGAGAGCTATATCAAGTTATTGACCGAATTGGGCCATACTTGTGGGAGTTATTGAGTTTCGTAACAGAGGTCATCATGCGAAATTTCAGCCCGGTGCTCTAGAGGGCAATTCGGGAGATCGGTTTATATGGGAGCTATACCACTACTTGGACTTGGGACTTGGCTATAAAAAAGTGGTCAATGCAAATGCAAATGCAAATTTTGCCCATGAATATTCCACTAAGAAACAGGGGCTTACTTCTCACATATCAATGAGAGCAGTCTGATCCAAGTTTAAGCTCAATGATAAGGCGCCACCATTTTGTAGCCGAGTCCGAACCGCGTGCCGCATTGTGACACCTCTTTGGAGAGAAGTTTTTACATGGCATAGTACCTCACAAATATTGCCATCATTAGGGAGGAAAAACCACCGCTGAAAAATATTTTTTCTGATGATCTCGCCAGGATTCGAACCCGGGCGTTCATAGCCGGACATCCTATCCTCTGCGATACGATGGCCTCCCACCGTATCATTAAGTTCAGTTTAAGTCTAGTATAATTAGTTTAAATATGAACTTCTAAAGAGGTAATATTATGAACTAAAGGGGTTAAGTGGACAGAATCATTAATATGCGGCCTATATAAAAAAGTTGATTGATTTGCCTCTAACTGGACGTTGAGGTCTTTACAATGAGTCCCCATTGAAAATTAAATCAAATAAAATATCTCTGTGACCCAAAAAATCTAATCAAAACACGGACAATATGGGCTTTTTACATTTATAGCCTTAAATATTCAGCTTAAACTAGGAGGGTGGTCCCAAAAGTCACCGATCCGACATTAAGATAATGGAAGTAGTATAAAAATAAATGTTTTCTTCTAAAACATACATTGTAAGTTATCTCTCTCGGATTATTTTTCGTTTCCAAACTTAAAAAAATGGCTCGGCAGAGAAATATTTGCCCATAAGGAGGTGTATCGAGCTTAAAGCAGATTATGTTCAGAAATAAAAAAATGTTCCCCCGATTTCTTGTGTTTTCTTTGCTAGGTCGACTACTTTTGGGGCTGTCCTGTTGGTGTAGCCACATTTTTTTCCCTTTTAGATATGCACTAAAGGCACATCTGATCCATTCATCGCTAGAACTTCTGTAAATAAAGGGGAGAATTAAGAATAATCTATTTCGAAGTTGAATGGGATTGCATGGTGACATGTTTCGTGTGGCCACTGGTTATAAAAAATATATTCGGAACGTTGGCGTCAATCCCATATCAATAGATTACATCTGCTATAGGTGATTGATGGTCTTCAAAAACGGCACTCACTTGGTAGCTGTATGCCACTAATGCCCGGCATTGGATAACTATGATCACCACACAGGCTGGAACTTTGAGGTCCGATCTGTGTGGTGTTCATTGTTATCACGAGAAGCGTAGCTCCAATCAACGTCCACAGGTTGCGGTTAGTGGAATGCTCTATACGGAGTAGCTGCAATAGCAGTCGCGGACAATCAGCCGTATCGAGTGGAGAGTCTCGGTGAGAGGCCGGCCGTCACCGGCTCTTGCAAAATACTGAGTGCTTATGATGTTCGATATGACAAGGCGAGTTATTGGAGGCTTTAAATAACTAATGCCCACCATGTTACCGCGGCGATCGGTCCCTTGGACCGGAACGAGCTTGCTCACCTATGGGTGCTAGACGAGGATTGCCATCTCCTCATAAAGACATGTGGCTACAACAACAACAACAACATGCCACTAATGTCACGGTGTCCTCATTATTGCCTCACTGATGTGCTGAAGAACCGAAAAGCTGGACCATCCGCTCGAGTTAATGAAGATTCAGCCCGGAGTCTCCTATTGACGTTAGCCTAGATAGATAGGTGATGTGAATGGCTGCAGCGAAATCTTTAAATTAGGTAGTGCTTAGTGCTACCATCTCGAAATCTGAAGAGACAAACCACTTTTACAATAAAATCCTATAGTCTTTTATCAAATTTAATAATCTTCCGTTTCTCAGCCTTAAGCAGGGTACTCTCTTTTTAGTTGTGAAAAACTTGACCAACACAATACTACCATCATATTAAACTATGATTAATAGTGCCCAATTTCTACTTTTAAGTCATGAGCCTAAAAAGCATTTTAGTTTTTCACACATTTTTCATTCAAATTTTTTATGTGGAGTTTGACAGTTGTTCACTTGAAAAGCTGAATAAAGTACCAAACATCAGAAAACTTCTGCCAAAATGAAAACTTAAAAACATATATTGCTTACAATTATGTGGTTCTGCTTGAATATTCACTGCCAACTTATCTTCACTTACCTCATGTCGTGCCCATTACAATGTTGTTGTGCGCCCCAAAGTCACAATATGCTTGAATGACCACTAAGCCAACAGCACCACCCAAACACATTTCCATACAAACACACTTTGGCAAGCGTTGCTGTTGTATTTGCTATGTTACTAAAATGTAAACAAATTCTATGCTGCTTCGAAATTGTCCAAAAGTTCTGTAATTCCAAAAACGTTTTCAAACGCACTTTAAATATGTTGTACATTTTCCGGTGGGAAGGCTTATTGTTGTTAATTAAAATTGCACAAAACACCAATTAAAAACCAAGATAAAAGGCAATAAGCAAATATTTTTTAATTGAGGAAAGAAGCAACACAACAATGAAAAGAAAACAAAATACTCAAAGTACCGTTAGAAATGAACTGTCAAATTGATACAAGAGAAAACAGGGATGTATATACAAGACTATGCGGTAGCTGCCTGTTGTGTTTGGCTGCGGCGGCTGGCGTTCAGCGGCAAGTGTCGTAAATCCATTCATGCACATGAAAATATCATTGGGGAAATGTGTAATTTATTATAGCAATTATGCTCAAAAAAAAACTTTTTTTTTATTGAAACGATCATATTATGTTCTTTAGAGCAATAGAAACATAATTGCTTTTTGCTGTTATGGTTTGTTTGTCTGCTTGCTTGTTTTTTTTTGTGGTTTGGTTTTGTTTTTTACACACACGCCATAAGTATGAAGTTAAGGTACGTGCCAGTTGCAGTTGCAGTGTTTGGTAGCGTACGCATGCATAAAACAGGTCTATGGGGACAACGAAAGCACCGGCTTATAAAACATAGAAAATAAATTTGCATTGCGATTATAATAAAAAATTTCACCCAAATGATTAAGAAAGCCCATTAAAATGTGTAACAAGCAGTAACAGCATCTCGTTTTGAAAACTCCAAAAAATGAAACGATAGTAGATGAGGTGACAGCAGCTATAAATTGATAAGATAATAGTTGGGAGCATGTTGTAAATAACCAAAGACATCCAAGTGGACACTTAGCTTAGGCAATAAAGTGATGCCAAAAATGTTTCAAATTTGGTAAACAAAGACATCCAATGTATTTATAACAAGAAAAAGGCATTAAGTTCGACCGGGCCGAAATTTGGATACCCACCGCCTCGGGTATATATATTAACCCTCTTTCGTCAAAATCTGGTGAAACCTGGATAACTTAAGCACATAAATTCGGCACGGATATTGAGTGGTCTATTTTGTAGAACACAATATTGGTCTTTTTGGCAGCCAAATATAAACCGATCATATAGGACCATATAGGACACGGATGTCGAAAAGCCTAACGTAAGTCACTGCGTCAAATTTCAACGAAATCGGATAATAAATGCGCTTTTTATAGGGCCAAGACTTTAAATCGAGAGATCGTTCTGTATGGCACCTATAACCAAATCTGGACCAAATTAAACAAGGATATAATAATCATCGTACTTTATTATATCTCCACTACTATACCCGTAGTTATATCTTAATAGTGGCTGGTCTCTATCATATTTTTGTCAGGTACCGAGAACTCATATACAAGTAACACTTCCAGACAATAAATCTGCTTTTTATGGGATTAAGACCCTAAATTGGAAGATTGGTCTATATGACAGCTATAACTATATAGTCTGATCTGACTCATAGTTGGTTCGGATGTCGGGACGCTTAAACCAACTCACTATTTCAAATTTCGACGAGCTTCAGACTATTAATCGGCATATCGTTCTATAAGACAGCTATATCTAAATACATTCCGATATTTACTATATTTGGGTCAGATGTCGGGTGGCTTAAAATAACCCACTGTTTCAAATTCAGCGCAATCGGGCAATAAATAAAGCTTTTATGGGCCTCAAACCCTTTATCGGGATATCGGTCTATATGGCAGCTATATCTACTTATAGTCCGATGTAATCCATGTATAGGTCAGATGTCGGAAGGCTTTAAATAACCCATCGTTTCAAATTTCAGCGAAATCGGGTAATAAATATATCTTATATGTGCTTCAGACCCTTTATCGACAGATCGGTCTATACGGCAGCTTATAAAGTACGATCTTAACCATATTTGGGTCAGATGTTGGGAGGCCTTAACTTCACACTGTTTCAAATTTCAGCGATATTGGATAAAAAATAACGAATTTATTGGTATTATGCCCTTTATCGGCAGATCGATCTATATAGCAGCTATATCCAAATATGGTACGATTGTATCTGTGCAAAATTTCAGTTCATCTCAATTTTTGAAGGCTGTAGAGTGATTACCACAAAAGGACGGGCAGATACACGGACGTCGTTAAATCGTCTTAGAATTTTACGACGAACCGAAATATATATACTTTGTTGGGTCGGAAATTGATATTTCGATGTGTTGCAAACGGAGGGTATAAAAATACAGTATTGCAATTGCGTCTTTTGGACGCCCGGTGTCCTCAGTAAACAAAGGCCCAATCTCTCAGTTATATTTTAGGTACGGGTAGTGTTCAACAGATGTCGTTGGTTAAAATGAATCAAATCTTTTAGCGATTTTTCTAAAATTGTATATTTAAACTGTAATTTTGCATCAGCGAGCCCTTAAATAAACAAATTCATGGATTAAGTTAATCCGCACATGCACTGATCTGGTATATATGTACTTTTGATAGAATATGTGATAGTGGTGCCATTCCAATGAATACAATGCCATCTATGCGTTGAAAATTATCCCTAATTGACTTTTGCAAATGACGTTTCTTATTGTATTGGGTTGCCCAAAAAGTAATTGCGGATTTTTTAAAAGAAAGTAAATGCATTTTTAATAATACTTAGAATGAACTTTAATCAAATATACTTTTTAACACTTTTTTTTCTAAAGCAAGCTAAAAGTAACCGCTGATAACTGACAGAAGAAGGAATGCAATTACAGAGTCACAAGCTGTGAAAAAATTTATCAACGCCGACTATATGAAAAATCCGCAATTGCTTTTTGGGCAACCCAATATTTTAGGTCTTTGTGGTAAATCTGTATATTTGCACGAACTTGTTGTTGTTGTACCAATGTATTTTACACTGAAGCGGCAGCATTTGCCGATGAAGAACTCCTTTGGGTCAATGCGGTACTTACAACCTGGTGCTATGGGATTATGCACAAACTTGCCATTGTGATATGTAAACAAACCTTTAAAGCTCCCAAGAATGTCTAAAAATTGCAAATTGGGCCTTAAAAATAAGGAACAACGAATACTAGGGCTAATTCTTTCATATGATTGAGTGCTGTCTGATTCAAGTTTAAGCTCGATGATAAGGCTTGCCCAGAAGGGAAAGTACTTAGAGAATTTTTAACGGCTGCATAACTCACAAACTTCGCCAGCATTAGTGAGGTGATAACCAACACTGAGAACGTATTATCGTCTTCTCGCCAGAATTTTAACACAGACGTGCAATGTCAAAGGCTGAACTATGCGCTAGGATGGCCTACTCACATTAAATGCCCACCACGGAATATACATCTTATCAAAATTTGTCAACATTTTGAAGTTTTTTTTTTGTTGTGCCCACGTTCGAGGAAAATATGCAAAATGTTTTGAAACGTTGTTACAGTGTGTTATACACTGAGACGGCATGCCTTGCCGATGAAAGACTCCATCGGGTCAATCCGTTGTTGTAGCAGTGTGTTGTGTTCTTTCATCTGCTTGGTTCTGCTGAATATTTACGAACTCTGCGATTAAAGTCTGGGTCGAGCCATCTGGCTGACCAGTTAAACAGGCGACGTGTGTCGTGTAGGCCCAGGCACAATCGGAACAGACATTGGCATCAATCCATGCTTTGTAGGAGTTGAGGCGGCTGCTACTGCCGGATCATGATTGTATTCTGGAAAACTTGATTGTCGGAATCGAAGGGACTTTCAAATTCAGCTCCTCTTTCACCTCATAGGTCATGGCTTAAAGTTCCAAACTATGTGGTGCTCATAGCCATTCCGTGCACCATACGGATCTCCCATGGCCCAAAGTTTTCTGGATTTTCTAGATAGATCTATCTCATCTTCTGCAATGGATGGACGTCCGCCAAGCATTATATTCGGTTGGTATGATTTCGCATTGGCTTTAGTATCCTGGTGATTACTTTGTAAATCCGTTCCGTATGAGGAGGTTGTAGGTGATGTGTTGGCAGATCGCGTCTCTAAGCATCCAGAATCTGCTCCTTACATGTCTTGGAAAGGGATCTAGCATAGTGAGTTCATCAGCTCACTAAGATCTTTAATTTTAAGAATTTTGGTCTCCTTGTGCAGATGGCCGATGTTTGGTATCTGTAAGTTTTATCAGGTTTCCTCATTTTGTATTCTCACAGGTATGAGCAATACGCTGGCGCTACATAATTCATCACCGATCGGCCAATCGCTTTGTAGATGGTTAATAACGCTTCATACCTCAAGTGCTGTCTGCCAAAGATTTGAGGTTTTTGTTTTTTGCCTTTTCTTCTCTCCTGCCAGTAGCACAGGCTGACGACAAAAAGAGGAAACAACAACCAATCCCATGGCAGCCGGTTGTACGTACCGGATTGACCCGATAGAATCCTCCATCGGCAAGGGCTGCCGTCTCGGTGTACAATACCCTGCTACAACAACAATAAAAAGAGGCAATCCCATGGCAGCCGGTTGTACGCACCGGATTGACCCGATGGAGTCCTGCATCGGCAAGGGCTGCCACCACAGTGTACAACACACTGCTACAACAACAAAAAGAGGCTGTCGAGGGTCATACCTAAGATCTTCGGGTGATTCATTATCAAAAGTTTTTGCACATCGGCTTTGAGAACTCCTTTGTCGCGGTAGTGTAAAGTGTGATGAAGAATTAAAGATTTTAAAGTTTCAACTCCTAAAAATTTTTGTTATGTCAGGGAGACAAAAGTTTTCAGTAGGCAAAGCTCGTCGATGGTACTCCTTGGTATGATACTTTGTTAGGATAGAGCAATTTTCCCCTTACTATCCGCTTTTAGAGGTGTAGAGGTTGAACAGCATTGGGGATGTATACATTGTTGAGCTTTACGGGGCTTCCACTTGGCGTTCAGAAAGTTTTTCAGAATATCAATCTACATGCGGTTAATGTTTTGCTCTGCACAAATCCTTTATATATCTGGATATACTCTATTTTAGAAATACAATTCAGTATAACTATACTTTTATACACATACACATTTATTAAATATGTAATTAACTTTAAAACATACAATAGGTTTTTGTAATTGTAATTATCTTATAACTTATTTATATAACAGTATTTGTCTACTTAGGCTAAACAACTTGCAACTGCATGGATTGATCTTCTAATTTGGCGGCATTATCATAGCGCACAAACTTATTAATTTGGAATGATTCATCTTCATGATAGTCAGTGTCTACTACAAAAACGTCTACCACTTTTTCGATAGTGTACTGTTCCTGCAGCAAAGTGTTGACAAAAATTAAAGGAGTCACCTTAATCAAACCCAATTTCGAGGGGCATATTGTGAGGGGAAATTCACGATATTGCCCAGGGTCGATAACACCCAAGCTAAATTCAGCAGAACCCGTATAGGGACAACTAAAATCAATGGGAGTTGGCAACTTTACCACCAAGTCCATGGGCCTCTCAGCTGTATTGGTAACACGACAAGTAAAGGTAAATGGCTCCCCAACTTTGACTATATTCAACGCATCTATTACCTCCAGGCGAACGTCTTTGTATTCGAAGGGCTGAAAAAAAATTGCTTATACAAAATTTTCAACATCAAATTGCCACTTACCAATCTTTGCAGTTGGCTTGTCTGCAAACGACCCTTTTCCCCCAAATTTGAGCGCCAGACTATGTCAAGCTTCCCCACATTATTGGCAGCACGCAAAGCCTTGATGTCTTTGGCTATCTCAGGCTTTGGCTGAAAAGAATATGAAATATTTTCTCTTTAATGACTCAATGCCTTTGCTTCATATTCTACCTTTATGCAGTACAAAAACTGACAACTGTTGTTGGGTTGTAGCATATTTTTGGAAGTAAAAACCGATTCACCATTTGGCAAGGTATTTAACGATGTCACCGTATATTGGTCCGAGCTATCAAGTTCTACTTTTTCAAGGCAAAATGGGCCTGTAGTTATGTTTTGTATTTGAGCCTCCAAATAGATTTCATCCATTTCAGCATTGTAAAATTTGGTTTTCACATCAAGTGGTTTTAGTACTTGGAATTTAAAGAATTTTCTAAAGTATTGTGCAAACCCAGCAGGGGTATTATAATTCACTTCGCAAACTAAGCTAGATGCACAAATGGAAATTAGTATGTCACTCATACATACATATTAAGTTTTTTACACTTACATGTGTGTTCCAATTTCCTTTACTTCATAGCGTATTGTATCGTCCAGAGTCTCATCTGCTCCAAGTGTGGTTGGCTTAGTTTTGTTTTCATGCATGGGCAAATTAATGCGAGTATTATTGGATTGTAGGTCGGCCTTTACAGTAACGCCCTCCACAGGATGCGAGGTGCAATTATGCACACAAATATAACTGGAAAATGTTTCGCCCAAGTAAATGTTGCCAAACGATTGTGGTAGTAGCATAAACTGACCGGCAGCTAAGGTCTCAGCACCAGCAATTGAGGTGCCCTCTGATTCCAGAACTTGTTTGAGACTAAATTGGGGCAAATCTCTCGGTTCGCATGATATCACTTGGGGAGCAACCAAAGTTGGTCGTGTTAGCCGCATTACTAAAAACGAATATCGATTTTAATTGCAGTTGTTCAATACTTAATTTGGTAAAGAACATACCTTTTAATGCTAGTAAATGTTCTCCTTGCTCGATAGGATTCATTCTTTTTAATCTCACAAATAATCTATGCTGCTGTTGAAGAAAATTGACCAAATGACCCAAAGGTATTTGTTTACATTTCAACCGAAACAGCTGTTTTAGCTGTCAACAGTATTTTGGAGTGTGTACACATTCCGATTAGTTGTGAAGACAAGTCTGCTATAGTATGCTATGAGCTATTTAAACGGTACATCTTTGTAAGTTGTTCTTTTTAGCGGAAAATGGTCAATTCGTTATTTTGCTGGTTTGAAAAGGAAAGACCACACTTATTTTTTATAGTTCTTTCCACTTGGAACAAATCTAGATTTACGACAAGATTTCGGAAATCTCGTGTTTTGCAATGTTCTCCTTGCAGCAAATCTCCTTTCAATTCAAATGCAACACTGCGTTTCCATTGAATACCGGTTATTAGTGGGATTTTTGGGCAGCACTTTTTCTTAACATCTGACAATTTTTATTGAAATTATAAAATTTAGTCGTAATTTAATAAAATCGTTTCACAATCTTAATAGCTGACGGCCATGTATATGCTGAACACAATAAAAATGCTAATCTCAATAAAAACGCTGCCAAAAACATCACTGTTGACAAATAAAACTTGCATAAATCGTAGTGGAAACGGATTTTTGAGATTATCTCAAATCAAGTGGATTTGGGCTCTAGTGAACCATGGTTTAACTCACACAATGCAAACCATCCTATTTTATTTTTTTTTTTTTGGACATGCACGCATAAGTACGCAATAGAGCTGCGCGAGGTATGTAACTCCACCTTGAGAGTTGATTAACTTATTCTGTCAGATGTGTGTGTAACTCACACAATACACAACTCCACTTTAAGGATGACAAATATGCCGATTGAAAATGTCATCAAATAGGAGAAAACGTAAACAAAGAATGAATGTAAAAAGAGAACAAGTCGGCATCCGCAATGTGAAGTACTGCAAAATTAGGAAAAAGTTATGTCAGCTGATCGCTTGGCATAACCTTATTCAGTGAATCCTGTTGAACACTCTTAAGGCCAAAACAGAATGAGCGCTTTGAGCTTTGGTTTTGAGCGTCGCGTTACAACAATGCAACTCTGCACACAAATCCCACAAAAGCAATACTCATGACATAATTATCAGGTAGTGTATAGTAAACAACTGAGTACAATTTTTTCACGCAAAGTGCACTATCTATCAACGAGTTTTGGTTGTGTGTGTGTGTATTATAGTTGAGAACCATAACACACAAACAACGAAAAATGGCGCGAACTGGTAACGTACTCAAATCAGAGTTGCATTTATCACTGATTTTGACAGATAGTGCTCTCAATATTTTGTTGTTGGGCAACTGCCACTACCTGTAAATGTTGCCAAGAACACGCAAAAGCAACACAAAGAGAATTTTTGACTTTTCCGCATTGCTTTATCGAATTCGTGTGCAGAATTGCATTTTTGCAACGCGACACTCAATAATAAACCTCAACCGACTCTTGGATTCTGACTTTGACTTTTCACACGAACAACTGTCAAAACGCACTATAAAAAAGTGGTGACGAAGATATAATAGTAGCGACATGTCGCTGCATCACGACAAATTTCGCACAACTTTATTAGCAAATGTAATTGAATGCTCACGAAATGGGCCTTTGTTGTGTGTTGTTGTTTGACTTTTGTTTGTGTTCTGACATAGAAAGGAGTCGGTCGCATTTCGCAATAATTCAATAAGCATTTTCGCTGTGAATGAAGTTAGGGCTTTAGGGCTAGGCTTTAATTGCTGATTGTTGTTGTAACCACATTTCCATGTGAAGGTGGCGATCCTCGTTAAGCTCCTTAAGGTGAAGAAGCTCGTTCCGGTCCAAAGAACCCATCGTCGCAGGATCAAGGTGGCCATTGGTTATTTAAAGACGCCAATAACTCGTCGGTGCCGCCCGGCCTCTCATTTAGACTCTCCGCTTGATACCGCTTATTATCCCTGACTGCCGTTGCAGTTACTACGTATGGAGCATTCCACTCTCCGCAACCTATGGACCGTCCGGTAGCTCACAGCTAAGCTTTTTGTGACTGCAATGAACAACACAGAGATAGGACCCCAATACTCCGGCCTGTGTGGTACTCACAGCCAAGATATATTCGTGCACTTTCTGTCAAAATCAGTGATTAGTGAAACTCTGAGCAAGTAACATACACAAATCTTACTAGTTCGCGCCATTTTTCGTTGTTTGTGTCTGTTGTAGTTCTTAACTATTATAGAAGCACGCAACCGAAACTCGTTGTGCACTTCGCGCGTAAAAATTGTACTCAGCTGTTAACGGTACACTACCTGATAATTATGTCATACTCACAGCTATTCCGTCCCGGGAGGTTCTCCGGGTGTTAATTTACTAATCTGGTAAGGTGGCAGCTGATCAACCAACCCCTTGCAATAATCAACGGTGTCAAAAAAATCTTCGAGCAGCTTCCCAATTTTACCTAAAACAGCTGCTGTTAGTGGTTGTTGTAGCAGTGTGATGTACACTGGCGCGGCAAACCTTGCCGATGAGGGACTTCATCGGGTCAATCCGGTACGTACAACCGGGATGGTACTGCTGATAAGATAAATCTTACACTTATTATGGCGTAATTCTAAAATTTGGCTTAGATATGCACAAACATTGGCACGAATTATCTATGGCAACAAGAGTAAATCAAAGAGCAATGAATCGTAAAATTGGAAACAGTTCTTAACTAGCAGCAACATAAGCAAAACCGTGCAGCTTTTTTTCGACTTCAAAATCGATTATTCGACTTTTTATTCATTGAAAGTCAACTTCGACTTTTCTACCCAAAAAGTCGAAAGTCGACTTTGGCATCCCTGTTATTATTATTATTATTATTATTTGTGTTTTGGGAATTAACGTATTCTAAAATATTTTATAAAGCATGTGGCCTATTATTATGGCAATTTTACGCAGAAATGCGGTATATATTACTTTACCAATAGCCGGCGTCGTTGGATTCATAGGATATAATCTAGAGAGCCTGTTGTCCGACAAATATACACCTTACAGCAGTAAGAACCATCCTTTATTATTAAAATCCTCTTTTTTATTTAACAACAAACTCAAAAATAGAAATAGAAACTTTGTCTATCGGGACAACGTCCAATACGAAAGGCATATATGCCATCGCACATTAGTTTGTGAACTCTTGTGTTAATAACGCTGTGAGTTACATGCAACTTCTTTTGATGGCGATTGGTTTAATTGATGGTTTTCTACTAAACTTTGCAATTACTACGTAGAGGCGAATCGAAATATCTATACGTTTATAAAGTTTAGGCCTTTTTGTGCTATGTTATTTTGTTATCATGAAAAACATGGAACATTGTTGTCATGCCACAGGTCGCTTATTGTGTAATCCACATTAATTCACATGTTCTATTTATTCGTATCTTTTCAGAATCCATACAAGAAAATCGAGCAGAACGTTTAACAGAAGATTTGGCAAATGCCACCCAAGTGGAAAAATTGCGCTTAAAGGAAAATGTTCTTGAACGAAACCTATCGCCTTCCTTGCAAAAGAAAATGTAATAAATAGTATATTAAGAAATTTATCAACATCTTGTGATTTTAGAATTATATATGTGCTAGTGTTTTGTTAGCAAATAGAAACTTGTTTTGTGACTGTATTTTTTTATTTTATTGCGTGGTTTGGTATTTACAGAGGTTTAGACAGGCTGTCACCACCGCCCCAGTGGCCTAATGGATAAGGCATCGGCCTCCTAAGCCGGGGATTGTGGGTTCGAGTCCCATCTGGGGTAAAGCCATGTAATTTTTTTTCTAATTGAATTTTAGTTTTTTTTTTAATATATAAATCACTGAAGATCGTTTCAGTCGTCATAAAATACTAAAAATTATTTTAAAACAAATTGCAGTAGTATTCTTCTACGCAACTATTGCATCCCTTGCGGGGATCGAACCCGCGACCTTTGGATTAGAAGTCCAACGCGCTATCCTCTGCGCCAAAGGGACAGTTGTTGCCTGTTTCACCAATTACACATATGACACCGGGTACATTGTTAATATCATTGCAGGGTGACTCATAATTAATTAAAAACCAGGGTTGTTATGCGATTTCCGCCTACCAACCGTTCGAAGAGATTTCAGCTAATCATCCCAGTGAATGACGAACCATCTCATACTATGATTGTTGTTCGATTTATCGTAACGAAATCAATTTACGTTAAATTTAATTAGAATGACATATGACAAACGTACTTTAATTCATTTCAAAGTCATTGCCATTTTTGCTAAAGAGTGGTTAGAATCTTTATTAATTTTAAGCGATAGCATTGTTTCTCTATTCGTCTTTTCACATGAAGCTCATATAGATATCCATTTAAAAATATTATAAACGAAAAATATGTGAAATAAATAAACGTTTTTTTAACCGTAGGACTTAAAAACATTAAATGCTAGTGTAATTGTTTTAATTTCAAATTTCTTGCCATTATGTATTAAGAGTAAAGATCTTATGTTTAAGTATTTAACAACTATCTATACCGAAAGCGGAAAAGAATGCCCTGCTATAGATACGAATAAGAACAAAAATTTTGGCGAGAACTTGAATGGTGGAGTACTTACTTAAGCTTTGTTTTGAGACCTTCCATTCGACAATCCAAGTATGTCAGAAAAATTCACTTTATTTTCAAATAAGCCTTCAAATTAATTTGTGAGGGCACTTAATCGGGAAAGCTTAAAAATATAGTTTTTTTAACTGATTGAGGCGTCATCATCCCTTGTGGGGATCGAACCCACGACCTTTGGATTAGAAGTCCAACGCGCTATCCTCTGCGCCAAAGGGACGCGTAATTAAAAGTTTAGTTTAGAAATCACAACACGTTTATAAAGTTCTAGCAGGCATTAATTTACGAATGTTTGTAGTTTTCTTATGACTCGCGGGTCTGCTATTGAATTCATAGAAATCGGTTCAGATTTAGCTATAGCTCCCATTTAATTTCGTATGATTTTGAATAATACCCAATAATTTAGTAATTTATTAAACGACCTTCACAAAGTTTGGCACAAAGGTTTCTCTTCTTCGGATAACTGATGAATTTCATAGAAATTTGTTCAGTTTTAGCTTCCTTATATATTCATCTCCCGATTTTGACTTTTAAGGCCTTTGCTACGCATTTATCAAAAGATCTTCGTAAAAATGTATACAACCATTTACTCTATGGCTCGTACAATATGTACGAATTTTGATCAAAATTCTACATATCAAATTTAAGCAAATTTTAAATTCAACGACTTAGCCTGAATATCCATTGTGGTGGGTATCAAAAGGTGGGCTTCGCCCGACTTAAGCCCGTCCTAACTTGTTTTGTTTATAGTTGCAGTGGGTATTATTTTGGATGTGTAGGGCACGACTAAAAATATTAAGCTTGACACGCGAAATTGCGATGCAACCAACGCCGAAATAATTTTTTATGAAACTTAACTTCAAATATGGTATTATACCCACCACCGTAGGATAGGGGGTATATTCATTTAGTCATTCCGTTTGCAATATCAATTTCCAACCCTACAAAGTATATATATTTCGGATCGTCGTAAAATTCTAAGCGAATTTAACGATGTCCGTGTGCCTGTCCGTCCGTCTGTTGTAATCACTTTAGAGCCTTCAAAAATTGAGATATTGAGCTGAAATTTGGCACAGAAAAACATCTTTTTGATGCACGCTGGTTAAGTTCTTGAACGGTCCAAATCGGATCATATTTGGAAATAGCTAGCATATAGATGGATCTCCCGATTAAGGGTCTGAACACCATAAAAGCTTTATTCATTAGCCGATTTCGCTGAAATTTGCAACAGTGGGTTATTTTAAGCCTCCCGACATCTGACCTAAATATGGATTAGATCGGTCCATATTTAGATATAGCTACCATAAAGACCTATCTCCCGATAAAGGTCACACTCACCAAAAGAGCGCAAGCTGCTGAGCGAAAAAGCACGGCACCTAATTTGGTTCTGGGTTACCCTCGTCGCCGCCATTGTTGGATACCAGCAGCTGGAAAATGTTCTACTCATATCCGTAGCGCAATATCTGTATCTTTTACAGCATTTTCTTCTTTGTATTTACAGGAAGATGTGTCTGCATCGCTTTGTTTTCAATTATATGGCAGAATTTTGTGACTAAATGGCTAAATATCTCGATCTTTTATCTACCTGTGGAGTAGACCTATTTCATCTCTCCTTTTTTGCGCTGTTATAGACTATAGTATTGCTTTGTATGCCTCAATCCTGGATTTACTAGCTCTTGGGCACTCATGATCATACCATGGGTTCCAAAAATTCACGCTTGTTGAATTTCTTCCCATATATAATAACCAGTGTTGCCACTCAAGAAAATTATTTTCTACTGAAATTTAAGAAAAATCCCACCAAACCTACCAAATGTTCTACAAGCCAAAAATTGACTTTGTTTTTATATCCACCGCCAAGGAATCGACCTTGTTGTCATTCCATTTGCAACACATCACATTAAACATTTTCAACCCTACAAAGTACATATGTATACTAGATCGCCGTAATATACGTAGACAATCCAGCCATTTTCGTCCGTCAGTCTGTTAAAATCACTCTACAGTCTTTTAAAATAATACGCATAGTTCAAAGATGGCCTATATCTTGATATAGCACCCTTTATACCAATCTCATGTTATAATTTTTTAATTTCATTAAAGCCGTTTTTGCCCCGATTTCAATGAACGACTGTGCCGTATAAAGTGATCTCCCGGTTTAAGGTCTTGAGCCCTTAAAAGCGCATTTACGACCCACTTTCGCCGTAACAGTCCATTGCATGGACAGAGTAAGGAGCAGATCTATAATCCATTTTCCGATTGAAGTCATTGAATGTTCAAAGCCGCAATTAATACCAACAATTTAAGAATATTAGAACAGATCCCTTGACACTCGTATCAGTTACAGTGAGACAGTATTAGGTCCTCGGACACCCATGGTTTTATTCTACACTCATATTGAATACATAGAAACGATAAAAAGTTAAAAAATGTTGACTCATCCACGGTGATTGTTTCAGTTATTAATTAAGTATTTTTATGTTGAAAAACCTACCTAAACTTGAGGTCTGCCTACCAACCTACCAAGGAAAAAAGCCTCCCAATTTTGGTAGGAACCTACCAAAAGCGGCTACACTGATCATAACATGATCAATTTGGTTTCTCGTTGTTTTATAGGTGGACGAGCATGTGGCCTTCTGAATCTTACGATGTTGATTGATGCCATGACATGATTACCAGGTAGTGTACCTGAGTACTTTTTTTCTCGCGTAGTGCACTATCTGTCAACGAATTTTGGTTGTGAGTCTGTATTATAGTTAAAAAAACATACCACACACAAACAACGAAAAATGGCGCGAGTCAGAGTTGCACTTATCACTGATTTTGACACATAGTATACACAATATTTTGTTGTTGGGCAACTGCCGCTACCTGTAAATGAATATATCTTGGTTGATGGCTTGTGTTGCTAACTACTGGTTTCTAATATTGCTTTGAACTCTATTAGTCTTGTGAGTAGTGCGTGAGTAACAATTTCTCTCGTGAGCGTGAGTGAAAAATCGCTCACATGCACATCTCTATTACAACTACATATATTACTTGCTCAGTCTTTGTTCCTGTATAACAAAAAAAAACTAAAAATACTAGTGTACTCTCATCCCTTGCGGGGATCGAACCCGCGACCTTTGGATTAGAAGTCCAACGCGCTATCCACTGCGCCAAAGGGACAGTTATCGCTAACATGGTCAGTGCAACACAGGCCATAATGTCAAAAATGGGTCAAAATTTAGGTCAGTTTCTAAAATTCGAACATTAACTCAAAATGATGACATTAGCCAAATATCAAATTTTAAAAATAATTGAACAATTATACCTTAAATACTGTGTTCTTACGTATTTGTTATGAATAATATTTACTATTTATTTGTGGTAGCAATATGTAGTAAATTTTAAAGAGGTTTTTCCTTTGCAGCTGTGTACATATTTCATTATCTTTTAAATCTATTTAAAATGTGTCGCCCTATTGTAAGGGAATTTCGATATAGAGCTAGGTAATTTCAAATTATATATATTCATATCAAGGATCATAGAGGCATTAGTATATTAATGACAGAGTATGTCAAAATATAAGTTTTCATTTCTTACAGTTTGTGCTAATAAAATACCCTCCCGTTTATTATTCAACAAATTTTATTTTGATCGACAGATGATTTATTCTTATTAGATTACTTTTACTCCACTTCTAAACACTAACCCCATTTAACGGTTTCCTTTAAAAAACATCAGTTCCCATTACAGTAACTAATCTTACTAAGACTCATCCCTTGCGGGGATCGAACCCGCGACCTTTGGATTAGAAGTCCAACGCGCTATCCTCTGCGCCAAAGGGACATGTTGCGAAACGCTGCCACAATAGTTCATACAAACTACTTAACCATATTTGATGAAGTTTTAAAAATATGAATTTAAAATATTCTTGAAGTAAATTAATTGAAAAACAAACATTAATTTACATCATCCATGAGTGACGCATCTTCAACGTATAGCCAATAGTAATAAAGCCAAAGACTATAAATAACAGGGTGCGTTTAGATGTGTGAGTAGGATGGTGTACACAGGGTTACCCCTTCAAAAAAGTGTTTTATGGCAAATATTCTAATTGGATTACCCTTGTCATGCCCTCTTTAAGAGCTCTATCTCTGGTATTTGATAAGAAACATTTATGTACATGAGTCAAATAAGAAATGTGTTACATCCATCATATTTTTTTGTTCCTTGTGATTTTCCTCCGTTAACTTTTCTAATTTTGTTTTTTTTTTTTGAGTTATTACGCTTTTCTAGAAATACTGTTGCGCCCACATGAGTTGCTGTTAAGATACTGAAATGTTCTGCTTTCGCTTCCCAGCACTCATTTGTGTGCTCTTTGTTGATTTGCAACTAAGCGTTCAAACCTTGTATAGCCTCGGTGGCGCAGTAGGCAGCGCGTAAGTCTCATAATCTTAAGGTCGTGAGTTCGAGCCTCACCCGGGGCAGTACGTTTTTGCCAAATTGAAGAGTTTTTGTCAGTTTAGTTTTTATTTAACGTTTACACTTTATGCAAAATTTGGATTGGCTTGTGAGAAAATGTAGAATAAAAAAAGAGGGTCAGCAAATTATTTTATGGCTTGTTAAGGAAGTTTAACTTCATCAGATGCTATGGGTGGCGGATGGACTCCAAGAATGTCATTAATGATCTCCGTCTCTAGGCGGCGGTTAGCTATCCATAAAGGTGCTATTACGCGACATCTACATATTTGTCTTATGACCTGTCACTTTCTGTATCCACATGTTTTGTATGCAAATAAGAATAGATATCGTCTGACACCACCTTAAAATGCTGATTTAGGTGTATGCTGCAATAACAGCCCAGTTCATACTGCTTTCTTCTTTACGAACTCATCCGATTCGAATATTAGTGATCGTACAATTTTCTGTACAGTCGAATCCGCTTATTATGCAAAGTCCGGAAAACCCCATAACATTGTAACTTTTTTGGACTAAGTTTGTATTTCAATTTAACGATTTTTCAGTTAAGCCTAGTACTGACTTCATTCACAGCGAAAATGCCTATTAAATTATTGCGAAATCCGACGGACTCTTTGCATTCATTCAGAACACTAACAAAAGTCAAACAACATCACGCAACAAAGACAACGGTATGGAAGCAGAGTTGATTCGGCCCATCTCGTAAGCATTTGATAACATTTTCAATTAAAATTGTGCGAAATTTATCCTGATGCAGCGACATGTCGCTGCTATTTTTCTCATAGAACTCAGTACCACTTTTATGGAATGTTTTCGCATTATCTTCGTCACCATTTTTATAGCCTACACCACCACTGTGGTACAGGGTATTATAACTTTGTGTATTTATTTGCAACGCTTAGAAGGAGAATAGCTTTATACCATTGATAAGTATACCGATAGGCTTAGAATCACTTCCTGATTCGATTTAGCTATGTCCGTCTGTCTGTCCATGTATTCTTGTGATCAAGTTACAGGCCGCATTTATTGTCCGATTGCCATGAAATTTTGCATAAGTCTCTTTTTTGGCCCAAGGACTATTTTGAACGAAATTTGGCATAGGGTGTTTTATTTGACGTCCTTATGTGTGTGCAAAAAGTGTTTTCTTTGAAGTTTCAATACGACTGCAAAATTTCATAAAAATCGGTTCAAATTTAGATATGGCTCCCATAAATATCTTTTATCCGATATGGAGTTTTAAGGCTGTAGCAGCCACAATTTTGGTCGGATCTTTACCAAATTTGGCACGGGGTGCTTTATTTGAGGACTTTAATTTCATTAAAATCGGTTCAGATTTAGATATACCTCCCATATATATCTTCAATCCGATTTGGACTTTAAAGGCTGTAGTAGGCACAATTTTGGCGCGATTTCTGCAAAATTTAGCTTGAGTTGCTTAATTTAAAGTCCCAATGCGAGTGCAAAATTTCATATAAATCGGTCTGTATCTTTTGTCCGATATGGTTGTAGAAGCCACTATTTTAGTCCGATCTTAACAAGATGTAGTACGAGGTGTTTTATTTGTCGTCTTAATAAGTGTGCAAAATTTCATAAAATTCGGTTTCGATTTAGATATACATAGGTCCCCGATTTATCTTTCATCCGAAATAGACTTTAGCCTGTAGAAACCACAATTTTCGTCCGATTTAGAATGAGACGTTTTATTTGACGTTCCGATACGTGCGCAAAATTTCATTAAAATCAATCCTGATTTAGATATAGCTCCAATGCATATATTTTATCCGATATGGACTTTTAAGACAGTCAAAGCCACAATATAGGACGTGAGATGCTCTATTTGACGTCCCAGTACGTGTCATCAAAATTGGGACAGGTTTCGATGTAACTCCCATATAAACTTTTATCCGATATGGCCTTTTAAGGATGTGGAAATCCAAATTTGTTGTCCTGTCGTAGAAAATCTTACAAAGTTGTATTTGATATTTCAATAGGTATCTAAATTAAAGTCTGCCTAGATTTCGAGAAAAATTCCACATGTAAAATGTATTACGTACATCAGGTGGTGAAGGGTTCGCCCGACTTTTGCGTTTCCTTACTGGGTTTGTAGTGCATTTTGACAATAATAATTTAAATGTGTATTGTATTGAATTTATTTGCTAGGCGATTATTATCAAACATATTCTGAGAGATTCACACAAAAAATTCATTATTAACGTTTCAGCCTCAATAGGAGAGATGTGTCGGCGATGCCTCAAATTTAACAAAACCCTTGAATATGTCAGCATCCACGAGGACCAAGGTTTGGACTGGTTCGGATCATGACGGCGACACTCGTGGAAAGAAGTGATTCAAGTGTTTTAGCTATTGGCGAGACAAGAGAGATTAGCCTGCACGATTCTCCCTTTACTGTCTTCAATAGCGGATTCATTCAGCCAATTTTGCAGACACCAGGAAATAGGATAGAAAAGGATGACGCCAAGATTTATGTCGGAGCGTAGGGCCGTAAGAAAGGCCCATTGTGTCCGTTTAGACAGTGACCTGTCATGGCGGACACAATGACTGAGACGTCTGTTATAACTAATGAGAGCAAAGCAGTAGACCTCTTCAAGCCTAGATTAGGCCACATAGTTTTGAAATGCTCACAGACCTCTCTTTGTGACCATCTATCATTCGTTGTCCTTCGGTTCTGGTCTTGAAAACTTAACTTACATGTCGCTATAGGCATACCCACAGATTTCAGTATACCTGGAATGTGTAGAGTAGTTCCTAGGATTTAAGGATTTAAGGTCTGAGGTCTAAGATTTGAGTATATTTGGATATGGCTGTTCTTGGGCCCATGACGCGCATTCATTATCCGATTTTGACGAAACTGGGTACAGTGAGTTAAATTATGGTGCACCTCAAACCATATTTGGATATAACTTACATATAAGCTGAACTCCCGACTTTTGGTCTTCAACAAATACAAGGACCATTTACTGCCCCATTTAAGTGAATTTTGGAACAGTGAATTAGACCCCCCGACTTCCTATCGATTTTGATCTAGATCAACCCATATTGCGACACACTGCTTTATCGTAAAAAGAGAACTATCCATCGGATATTGACGAAATGTGATTAATATATATATAAATCCGTAGTGGAGGGCATCCAAATTTCAAACAGTCCGAACTTTATAGGTTTTTACTTGGTTTGTTGATAGAATCTATGGTGGATGTTTCAGCCTGGCCGATCTTAACTCGTTCTTTCTTATTGTTATTATTTCATACATACCTGACATGTTTTTATATAAAAGATTGCAGAGATCGTTTTTTTTATTATATTTTATGTTGGTCTCACAAATGCATGAATATTTAAATTAAAAATGACCGGATGTTAAACATAATGAGTTTTTGGAAACATTAACTTAATAAATAGCTTGGAGCAGGCAAGATCTTCAGATTTCCGGACTTGCAGAACTTTATTGTATGTTGGGTATGGGCAATATTATTTGCCCATACGTTGTATAGACCATTCTTGTTGACAGAGCGGGCAACGATTGTTCTGCTTCACCCACAAGGACATGCAACAATGATGGAATGAGTGATTGCACTCACCCCAGACAACAACACAATCTTGACGGCCCAAAACATCGCGTTTATTTTCAGCTTGACAGCGTAAGCAAGCGTCTAGAAAAAAAAAAGATGTGAATACATTAGTTGTCTTTCTAATTGAATAACAATAAATGAAAAGAAAACACTTTAATTATAATCAATTGTTATAAAGAAACTAAATACCTATTAATAGTAATTTCGACCTTTCAAATTTTCGTTTTCGACAAGTAAAGTTTTTATCTATTGGTTTATCTCAGGATTCACAAATAAAGAATGCCGAAAGCGAACATCCGTCATATGTACAATTATTTGAATTTTTGACAGTACTTGCCATTAAGGATGTGAACTTCTCTTTTTAACATTCATTCTTTATTTACGTTTACTCAGGATTCACTAATAGAAGGTTAGATCACATGCGCAAACATAAAGTGGATAGGCCCCATGAACATCATTAAAGATGTCAAAGCTGCAGATTGAAAATGCCATCATATGGGAGAAAATATAAACAAAGAATGAATGTAAAAAGAGACCAAGATGACATCCTCAATGCCAGGCACTGCCAAAAATTATAAAAATTCTATGTCGGCTGATCGCTTGCCTTAACCTTATTCAGTGAATCCTGACATTTACTTTTATTTGTTAAATTTTTAATCGGCACATATTGACATCCTCAATGTTTATGGGGCCTTTTCAATTTTTGTTTGCGGTAAGTGAAGAAACCTATATAAAAAATACATACATACATGTATATATATCATTACATTAAATCCTTTTCTATTAAGTTTTTATTTATTTTAGCTTATAAGCAATGCCAATTGTATTTGCATATAATTATACTATAAGCATTTGAAAATAGAAAAAATCTTAAAAATTTTAACTTCTTATTCATGCTTTCAAGGAAATGTTCATAGAATAAAAGAGCAACAAGTACACTTAGCGTCTTTTTACAAAGTAGTTCACATGAGTGTGGACAAGTGCCAATTGTGTTGGCCCCCCTTTGACAATATGATGACGCAAATACCAATAAATGTACAACGAGAAATATTTGCATGTATATATAAATTATCACATGATGATCAACATCTGTAATTGACTGGCCATGTCCCCTTCACATTGTATTCATCATAATTGACGTAACAGGGAGGGAGAGAAGTAAAGAAGAGAGAGAAGAGAAGTAAAGAGAGAACACACCTCTCTTTTCTGTGTAATGGTACAAATAACTGAATTGTTGTGTCAATTTAACAAATTTAGAATAATAGGCGATACAAAAATAAATAAACAAACAATAAGAAATTAAATTAATTGAAACTTTTGAAAACATAACATTTAAACGGATGAAACGTGCATATTTACACGTTTGTCCAACCATACAGCCAACTATATAGCCAAGACCTCCTCTGAGAAAGAAGGCTGACATTTAGAGAAAACAAATCATAGCAATTGTTTTATGTTACATTGAGACGCCAATTAAAACGCCAACGTTGACAAATAATAATCATAACAAATAAATAAATAAAATTAATAACACACCACCTCCATGCCCATTCATATATTTTTCACTTGGAAAACAAGGCTTATGTTTCAATGAAAAACAAATCAAGGAAAAAAAGGTTTTCGGGTGTCCCATGCTCGTTGGTGCGGTCAGTGACTTGAAGAAAATAATTTTGAATAGCCCCCGCCGCATCGAATTATGGTTCGTTCACATTATTCATATTACCAATTTCAATTCTTAGAATTTTAAAATGATTATGCTTACGCGTTTTAACTAAATTGTTAAACAAGTGTATGCGTTTTTTTAAACTCACGGTGTTAAGTTCAAATGTCCGTCCATTGAAATTGGTCGCTTGTTGTTCTTGTTTTATTGGTGCAGCTGTAGGTAGGCAGTGTTGTGCATGTTTTTTGTTTGTATGTAATTCGAGCTGAGTGGTTTCTGTCACGTCCGTTGTTTTTGAAAATCAAAAATTTTGCATACGCAAATTTGACCAACTTCAATTGAAATTGATTCATATCACAAAATCGCACAACTAAGCTGTATTTCAGGTGGGAACTATTTGAAATCGCCAGAGATAGTTCTTGCTATAATGGGAAAAATAACCAGCAAGTAACTACGACATATGGATTAAAAAAATTAGGTTGCGCTGAAAAGATTTCTGGGAAAAAGTAAAGTGAGTCACAATCTAAATATCTATGTAGTTTTATATAAAATGTTGCTCTTTCGATTTTTGAAACTTGATAGGTTAATAAGTTTATAGTATCAGTCTGCAATTGGACAGTTAAGACAGTTTAGTCTCTTGTACAACAGTGGGAAGATACTTGAAGTCTCTAATCACTGAGCTTAAACTGCAATTGGACAGCATGTCCTGTCCTGGTCCAATGATTTCCATGTATTTTCTGACCACTTGTCGCTGTGCTGGCTTGATGGCGTATGCGCGGGGAACAAAAGTTTTACATGTCAGACTTATCTGAAAAAAGGGATGTTTGGCCCGAAAAAGAAACGAAATATCTAATGTCTAACTAAAAAGGAGGAAGCACTAAATCTACCTGTTGGAATACATGCTCGCTTGGTCTTTTGGCGAGGAATAGCCCTCCCTCAGGAGCAAGAACTCGACCATAGCAACTTTCCAATCTGTTGCCCCGTACCTACCTCTTCATCTTATCCCCTTCTATTGTAAGATCTACATCACCTTAATCAAAGGCATAATCTTCATTCTCAAGGTATATGTGAAACAAATCAAAAATTCAGTTAAACGAAGTGAAATCCATTCACATTAGTGATATTCTCAAAGCTATTTTTAAATCCTTTCATAATCAAAAGTAAATTCTTTAATTAATAACAAAAAGTTAAAATTTTAATAAATTAAATTAAATGTAAGAAAAAAGAAAGGCTTCGACGTCACAAAAGGAAAACAACGATTTTCCTTCTTGGACCAGTTATCATTCAGACAGGGATCGTGGTGCATGCCTAAGCAGATGATTACGTTCGACAGATGGCGCTTTGAGCGACATTAAGGTGCACGCGTCAAGCACTCAATGACTACGGCCAAGCATTAAAAGAAAAACTGCGTAGTTCACCTAAATGCTGTAGCAATATACCAACAGACAAATCTGGAATGCAATATATATTCTCAATCTCAATATACGAGTAATCCAAACCATATTTGGACTGTAAAGTACAAATCAGGGTTGAAATTCAATCCTAATATACTTTACGAAGATGATAGTGCAGAAAATATTGGAAAAATTTACAATAAATGTCACTTTTATAATGCTTTAAAAAGGGAAAGAAGAATCAAAAGACATTTGTGGAGTCACTTTCAGAGCTTTTGAACGTCTTATAGATGATTCTCATCCTGAATACAATCACTTCATGAACGGCATTCGTAAATATAATAGCTGCTTCCAAATTACATTGGTCGGAGATTCTTAACATATTGAAAATGGATTCACCTTTTAAGGTTAGGAGGAAGTGTATACATAATAGGCAGCTTAGTACCACTGTCAATACATGATGCCTCCCAGTTCAAAAATATACGATGGCAGAGAAGCAGCGACTCAGATTTCCAATTATCTACATGTCAGCAAGATCCGGAAAACAATTGCAAATTATGCTGCATAAAGTAAAGTTGCCACAGTAAAACTCGATGCCAAGACAAATGAATTTGGTCAAATTGTAGGAGGACCACGTAACATACACGAACTTAAACAAATCAAGGAAAAAAAAAATGATTTGTGAGAAAATATGAACGGCCAGACCTTTTTACCACATTTACATGCAATCCAAAATGAGTAGAAATCAAAGAAGCTCTATTACCATTACCAAAGCTTCACGGCCGGCATGATATAATCGCAAGAATATTCCATCTAAAACTTAACAAGTAGGAGCGTGCTAAGTTCGGCCGGGCCGAAACTTATATACCCTCCACCATAGATCGCATTTATCGAGTTCTTTGCGCTTTATCTCTTTTTAGACAAACAAAGAATAATGAATAAGAACAAGTTGTAGTCCGATTCAGACCACAAATGAATTAAATGCTAAACATTGTAGAAGTCATTGTGTAATATTTCAGGTTATTCGGATAAAAATTGCACCTTGTAAGGGCTCAAGAAGCAAAATCGGAAGATCGGTTCACATCTAGCTATAAATCGATGTAGACCATATTTCACATGTATCTTAAAGGTCATGGGAGAAGCCGTTGTATTGGGTTGCCCAAAAAGTAATTGCGGATTTTTTAAAAGAAAGTAAATGCATTTTTAATAAAACTTAGAATGAACTTTAATCAAATATGCCTTTTTACACGTTTTTTCTAAAGCAAGCTAAAAGTAACAGCTGATAACTGACAGAAGAAAAAATGCAATTACAGAGTCACAAGCTGTGAAAAAATTTCTCAACGCCGATTATATGAAAAATCAATCACTTTTTGGGCAACCCAATACAAAATGTAAACCAAATTGCATAATAACTGCGCCCTCTAGAAGCTCAAGAAGTCAAGATCCCAAATCGGTTTATATGGCAGCAGGTTATGTACCGACTTGAGCCAAACTAAGCACAGTTCTTGGAAGTCATAACGAAACACCTCATGCAAAATGTCAACCAATCAAGACCCAAGATCGGTTTACATGGCAGCTATATCAGGTTATGAACCATACTTTCAGTCAAATCGGACGAGAAATGCGCCCTCTGGAGCCTCAAGAAGTCAAGACCGCAGATCGGTTTATATGGCAGCTTTATCAAAACATGGACCGATTTGGCTCATTTACAATCCCAACCGACCTACTCTAATAAAAAGTATTTGTGCAAAATTTCAAGCGCCTAGCTTTACTCCTTCGAAAGTTAGCGTGTTTTCGACAGACCGACGGACGCACATGGCTAGATCGACTTACAATGTCATGAAGATCAACAATAACTATACTTTATGGGATCTTAGACGCATATTTCGAGGTATTACAAACAGAATGACGAAATTAGTATACCCTCATCCTAGCATAGCTCTGTTAACAAAATGTCAACATTTCGGAAGTTCGAAGTTGTATGTATCCCGTCAAATGGAAAAACGTGGCTTATCCCATATACATCTATTAGTTTGGCTCGAAGAAAAATGTCCTCAAATCTTATCGGCAGAAATACCAAACCCAAAAGATGATAAACACCCCACGAAATTGGAACCTAGCGAACACAAAAATAAAAATTATTAGTGTATAAAAAATGGTAAATCACCTGTAGTGCCATCGTGGCTCTGGCCTTATTAAAGAATTTTTCACAATTTTTTCGTAGTCCAACAAGTTTTGCGTACCAGCGCCTGCCCGTTGGTTTGATTCTAGGACTAATAGGTTATATCATTATTCTCCACAGAGAACGATTGTTTTTTTTTTGCTTCGCATTGCGATTTCTGAAAGTTCAACGAATTCTCTCCATATATTGTTGTTGTATCAAAAAATCATATTGATGAGTTGATATTATAGGGTTGCCCAAAAAGTAATTGCGGATTTTTCATATAGTCGGCGTTGACAAATTTTTTTATAGTTTGTGACTCTGTAATTGCATTCTTTCTTCTGTCAGTTATCAGCTGTTACTTTTAGCTTGCTTTAGGAAAAAAGTGTAAAAAAGTATATTTGATTAAAGTTCATTCTAAGTTTTATTAAAAATGCATTTACTTTCTTTTTAAAAATCCGCAATTACTTTTTGGGCAACCCAATTCTACGCGGTCGTCATTCATCTTTTGTAATTGAAAGAGTCATACATACATATGCGTGCCAACAAAATCAATTGCCTTTCTTGGATGTTTAATTTAAAGATTTTAAATGTCAACGTTAGATTTCGTAAGCAACGGCCATACCGTTGTTACATATTCCACCATAACTTTTGGGGTTGGCGGTAAATTACTTGTAATTGAAACTCAATCAAGTAAGTTGAACTTAATTGCATGCTGAGATAAGTTATGGCGTCATTTAAAAATGTCGCTTGATCTTGTCTCTCTAACAAGAGCCGGTTCATTCAGATGACGCCAGACAAGACAACATGAATTCGCACTCACTTACGGAAGAATAAAGAATTCTTTTTGAATTCGTTCTTGATTAGTTGATGCAAAAAACACATGTATATGTAACTGACAAATTTAAAAAAAAAATAAATAAAAATATTGCGTTTTGAGAAATTAATAACAACTTTGGATGCATTTTAAGACTTTCTAATAAAAGCTTTGTCGCTAAGTTTTCTGTATTGGACCATTTTGCATTTGCCTTTAATGGGTAACCAAAGGTCTGTTTTATTTTAGCACTGGATGCGTTAGCCTTGAGGTGTAAAATAAAACATGCAAAATACGTGTGTCTTGCCAGTCAAATATAATTTTGCTATTGAGAGTTTTAAATAAAAAAAGAAAAGTTACCAAAAAGTCATATTTATTTAGCTATGAATTGGTATGGTATGTACATATTTGTGGTTTTTGTCGATATTTTATTTATACATATATTTTTTTTTCATTCCAAGTTACGTCGATCTTGATTTTAGTTAGTAAAGAACCACTAACGCATTGTTAAAAAGTCAATGACATTAAAAATGCAAAAAAAAATTAATAAAAAATTCTTCCCATACCGGGAATCGAACCCGGGCCTTCTGGGTGAAAGCCAGATATCCTAGCCACTAGACCATATGGGATACAAGGTACGAAGTCGCAATCACACCTTTTCCATAACAACGCACTCATTGTGTTGTGCTCTAAAAATATGTGAGTTGTATTTTTTTTTTTCAGAACACACAAAAATGCGCGTAAGATGTGGTCGTCTTTCTTATGAAGTAGCCATCTGCTCATGCTAACTCGTATTTGGTATGTTCGATTGTATATACAAATGTTTGCATGAAAAATTGTATGATGAAATAAAGACTCGTGATTCAACATACGCTTTTAATGCCATGTTTTTTTCTTGAAGCATTTTCCCTTTAGTTGGCAATGCGAACAAAAAAAAAAATAACTGCAATACCGGTACGTGTGCAAACGTATGTGTCTACCATGCCATGGCATGACTTGCTAGAGTTTACGTGACGTCATGCACGGGGGCTTGTCTGATGTGCATTTAGGCGAATGTAAACGAATAGAGAGCAAGTGCTGAGGATGTTGAAGAGCAGATAAACATTTAAAAAAGTCACGATCATGTTGAAGTTGGAGTGTGTACGTAGATACACATATGTTTTAAAAGAGCAGCCTTTGCTTATGAAGGGTGTATGTATGCACATATGTATACATATTTATTTTTATGCAACTATTGTGGGATGAGCAAAGTACACATGCATTGAAAAATATTGGAAACGGTGCATTATAGTTTATTTTTATTTACCCATCATTACTTTGCAATATATGTACATATGTAGTTGAGATCGATTTTTAAACTGGTTTTTGATAGATGGCAAAAGAAGAGAGGTGTATGAAGCATACATAGTTAGTTGAAGGCATCATACACATTCATACAGTTGTGAACAAAAATGTGCATATTGGTAAGAGTAAGAAGTTCTGTACTGCATACAAGGATATCTAAACAAGGAAAGCCTTAATGGTCCATTAAGTAACAAATACATAAGAACAATTTTGTTATCAATATAAATCTTCCATTCTAGTGATATTCATTCTTAGCCCGTATATCTAGGCAATCATAACGAATAATATTGCAAACATATCTTTGTATTTGGTGAAATATATTGGGGCTGCATTAGATAATGCACACTACTTGCCAAAGGTAATTTCAAAAAATTCGGGAATTTTTCGTTTGTTAAAAAACAAATATAAATGAGTACGAGGGTTGCCTTTTATATTTCGGGATTAGAAAACACAAAGACAAATATTAACCATCGAAAATCGCTTTATTGTTTTTCAAGATATTCCCCATAAAGATCTATAGAATTTGCGTGCGTTTGAACCAATTTTCGAAGCATTTTTGCTACTCTGACTGAGGTATCTCCTAAACATGCATTCTCAACGAATCAACCGCTTCTACAGGTGTCGAAAAACGTTGACGTCCCATTTTATTTTTTATGTACGCAAATAAAATGAAGTCTTTCGGTGTCAAGTCAGGGCTATACGGCGGATGACTCATCAAATCGATGTTTTGGGTGCTCAAAAATGCAGTTGTTTCTTATTTTTAGAAAATTTTCTTTCGACCAATCGACACGAGCCTTTTTTTGAGCGATTGACAAATTGTGTGCGATCCAGCGCGAACAAATTTTTTTGACAGTCAAATGTTCATGCAATTTTGAATGTATGCTGGTCCCACTAATGCCTAAGATTGTCCCAATCTCAATCTGACGATCTTGCAATATCAGTTGGCACACAGCATCAATGGCACACAGCTGATTTTCAACGATCTTCACGCAATTCGTCTGGGAATGAACTACGACCTCGGTTGAATTCACCATGCCATCGATAAACACTAGTCCTTGGAGCTTCATCGGCAAAAATTTAATTAAGTTCATCTTCGAAAGTTGTAAAAAATAATCGTACGAAAATTTTCACGATTTAATTCCATTTTTTGGGCGTGATGAATCTTTTAGTTACTGCAAACAACACAAATAGTGCTTGTATGTCAAAACGTTCTGAGTACGTATAACCTTAAAAATGAGAAGTTTTACCATAGAGCTGTTAATGACGATCAAGACTGCATGTGCATGCATATTCTATAGGGTCTTAAAACCAATATTTCAAGGTTTTACAAATACCATCCTAGGATGGGCTGTACAAAAATAATATTAAAAAACAAATATACTCCTGTTATAAATGGAACACATATTACTTTCAACAAGTTGATTACACTCAGTTTTGTCTTTGACTGTAAGTCGTCGATAAATATTGATTGAACATCTCCACTTGACCCTTTCTCTCAATTGCTTGGCTCGTTGCAAGAGTGATTGTTTTTGTTTGTTGTATTGCCAGTACACATACATATGTACATACATTAATGAATGGAAAATTTCCAAAATCTTTCTCTTGGATCTTGTAATAATTTAAAGTTTTTGTATGTGGTGAGTAACTGCATTTTTTATTCCATAAGTCAAAACTGTGAAACAGGGTATTATAACTTTGTGCATTTGTTTGCAACGCTTGGAAGGAGAAGAGTTGTATCCATTGATAAGTATACCGTTCGGTTTAGAAAAGCTCCCCGATTAGAATTAGCCATGTCCGTCTATCTCTCTGTCCATGTATCCTTGTGATCAAGGTACAGGTGGTATTTATTGTCTGACTGTCTTAAAATTTTACACTAGTGACTTTTTTGTCTCAAGGATGAACGTCATTGATTTTGGAAAAACTCGGTCCAGATTAATATATAGCTCATATACATCTCTTTCATACGAATTGCCATTTTATTGCTGTAGTAGGCACATTATTTGTTCCATCTTTACAAATCTTTGTACCAGGTGTTTTTTATTGAAGTTTCAATAAGTGTACGCAATTTCATTAACATCGGTTCAGATTTTGATATAGCTCCCATATATATCTTTCATCCGATATGTTTTTTACGGATGTTACAGCAACGATTTTGCTCCGATCTTCAAAAATTTTTTCATGAGGTTTTATTTATTGTAAAATCTCAACAGGCATGCAAGATCAAAATCTGGCCAGATATAGACATAGCATGTACCGTTCATTAAAAATGCTCTCGTAATTGCATATAATTAGTATGAAGAAGCAGAATAAAGGGTATTATATAGTCGGTTCCGCCAAACGTTTGTCTTTCCTTACTGGTTTACTCAAAAAAAAAAAAATAAAAAAATTTAAGAAGATGTACCAGAAGAAGCTGGGTTTGAAAATATCGTAATTTGTGTAAAAATATGTATGTCATTTTTGAGGCTTTACAGTTGGAAGTTAAACAGCAATAATAATTTTATTTGAGTTTTAATTTGTTTTTCATTCAACCCATTGCTCTTAAAAACGTTTCTGATTTCAACCACACAAAACAGTCAATTACGTTGATGGTGATCATTGATCATATCAGTTGCTTATTCAAACCACTTTATGATCCTTTTAAATTTACATCTTACTGAAATGAATCAAAACAAGATTTGAGTTCAACCAAACTGATATTTCGTTGTAATAGAAATGTGAAACGTAATTCTCACAAAACTAAAATGGAAAACGCAAAACCTTATTTGGAGAACGTTATGGTCATGTGTAGCTAAATATGGGGATATTGTTTCAAAACATTTCATATCGTATTTGGATTTTAATAGTCTATATTCATAACTACCAATGTACACTTGAAAATAAGATGAATATGGAAGAAAATTTCCCCACATTTTTTCAAAATCGAGAATTGCCAAACATTTTCTGTTACTGTGAAATTTTACGAGCCATCTACGTTCTGCTTAAATGATTCCGCTTATTTCTCCTCCTATGGCGAAACAATTAAAGGCGGTCTCATTTGTTTAACAACTACAAATCATATGGTGCAATTCACCATCTTGTCATCAAGATGTCATTTCAAAATTGGTATTGTTCTCAACACAACTAAAGAGTTAAATGAGAGAAACTCAAACAAAGACAACGTGAAAAAAATGGGGAAGTTTACTCAGAATGTAAACATAGAACTGACATTTCAATCGCCAAACTGGCCGTCTCTTTTCCGCTGTTCGCGTAAGATCACCTTCATTAATCCACCTTGTTCTCCTCCGAACTTTATTAAAATCGATCAAAATCCGATTTTGAAGGAAAATACATATGTCCGGTTTAAATTGCATTGAAATATTGCCTTATATGGCTATAATTTGTGTCATGGCTTTATAAGTCCTACAGTTTTCCTAATTTATTGGAGATAAAATAAGAAAAGGTGATAGAACTAGAAATCAGAAATACGAAGAGATTTCCACGTTATTGCAGTTGGAAACATTTTTCGTTCTTTGCACACTAATTTTTACTCAGTAGATAAAATAAATAAATAATGGTTGTTAAATGACCTAGCGACAACCGTAAGTGTAATATAAAACTTGTTCTCATAGATAAAAGTCGGCCGACTAATATTATTTTAACACATTTCCTTACTTAAGGTGGGTATTAAGTTCCTTTCATTGTAATCTTTTCATAGCAAAAAGATTTTTTTTTTGAAGAAAATCAATAATTAAAAAATGTTAAAATCTTTTAAAAAATATTTAACTGTGTCCAACTCCACGGTCAAAGGCTACAGAACTAATAAATATCTACTAGAATCAATGCTGCTTGCTATTGAATGATAGATTTCGATCCTAACTCACTATGCGCACCGTATCAATTTCTTTAAATACTGTATTATGAAATTCGAAAGAGAAAAACAAATGGTTTCATTTGAAATAATTATTTTAAAATGTAAATCTGGGTAACTCGGTCTTTAAAAAGTCATTAACCCATTAAATACGAAAAGGTACAAAAATACCAAAGAATAGAGCTGTTTTAGAACCACTACAGCTCGAGCTTGGAAAGAGGTATCCTAATAAAATTGGCATTGGCGCAAAGTGGACGACTAAAACTAGGTAAAAAGGCCCGAGGGCCCCCCCCTGGCTACGTCCCTGGTGGAGGGTATTAAAAGGCAATTCAAAAAGTTTTTCAAAAAAGACTAATCCAGTAAATGCATCGATAACATAAATATCAAAACAGCTGTCGATTTTTTAAAAATCGAAACAACTGAAAGGGCTGAGCAAAAACGATTGAAGAAATTGAAATTAAACGAGAAAAGTAACTATAAGAGTGAAAGAGATACAACTGGTCATTCCATTTAGGGAGACGTTAATTGAAACTAGTTCGGTCCGGACGGATACAAAACTAATTTTACAGGGAGGACGGGCGCTATTGAAATGCTGATGACTATAAGCACAAGTTTTTATACGGAATAGTCACTAGAGACTAAAAGTAGTTACCAATATGAACAGAATAAACCGAGCGTGGCTCTAACATGATCTGAAATTAGGATCCTTAACACGATTTGTAACCAAAGAAGATATTGATTTATGTCCCCTCGATCCGTTAAGGTCTGCAGCATTATTATAATAAGCATGGACTGGAATCTCGAATGAGCACCGTATCAATTTCCTCCATTTGCATTTAAAATCACTCACAGCCCAAAAAGTAATTGCGGATTTTTCATATAGTCGGCGTTGACAAATTTTTTCACAGCTTGTGACTCTGTAATTGCATTCTTTCCTTTGTCAGTTATCAGCTGTTACTTTTAGATTGCTTTAGAAAAAAGTGTAAAAAAAGTATATTTGATTAAAGTTCATTCTAAGTTTTATTAAAAATGCATTTACTTTCTTTTAAAAAATCCTCAACTATTTTTTGGGCAACCCAATAATAACATTTTCTTGGCTCAACAAGCAAAATGTCGAACAAACATTTAACTCCGTCTAGAAGACAGCAGCACTTAAGAGCTTTATTAGGAGAAATAGTTGCAATCGATCTGCCAGCTATAGAACACACTACCCCAAATTAAACATTTCTCTCTGCTTTTACAGGTCGGTAATGTCGCGCAAACAAATTTTATAGTCCTAATAGTACAGCTTTAATTTTTGTTTCAACTATTAATATTGAAAAGTGTTCAGTGTACTCTGCCATTTCATCTTGGAGAAACTCACAAACGAGCAACGACTGTAAATTCTTGAAATTGGTGATTAAAATTCGTGCCCTGAGGCACCAGTTCGTTAGAAATCTTATCGAAAAATTGTGTTCAGCGAATACGTCATAAGCAAAACTATCGCATCTGGGGTGAAGAACATCCAAATGCCGTACAAGATTTACATCCCAAAGCATCCCGAAAAATACATAGTTTGGTGTGGTTTATGGGCTGGAGCCATAATCAAAAAACAAAAACATTTTCAGCGGTGGTTACCCTCTTCTAGTACTGTAGACCCTTGTGAGGTATTTACCGCAATGGTGCAAAATTGGACCCTACTTATGGACTAATTATACCGGAGACGCGGGCAACATTTTTATGTAGTTATTTTACCAGACCAGTTTGTGCAAAATTGAGCCTTTTATTACATTTATAAAAAAAAGCACTTATCTATAAAATTCGCCCATTATTATCAACTCGAGATATGCCATTTTGAATAGATTTCCTAGAAAGAATTTCCGCTAAGTAGCATGTGAACGTCAAAATCCATTTTGTATCTTTTGGAAAAACTGTGACAGGTGTGATTCGAAATTAACACAATTCTGATTTAATTTATTTTCAAGGTAGGTACGTTTGTTAGCACACCTTTGTATGCACATATAAACGTAGCTTAATGCATTTCAACACAAGTCGTAATAGAAATGTTGATACTCTTAAAATTCAATTATGTAACCGTCAATGGGTGGGAAATACTGAGATAACCGCTTATATTTTCTTTCTCATTAAATAATTTGAAATAGATTAAGCACTGACAAATAAACACATGTTTGTATCTATTTTTATGTACATATTTTTATACCCACCACCGAAAGATGGGGGTATATTTATTTTCTCATTCCGTTTGCAACACATCGAAAAATCCATTTCCGACCCTATAAAGTATATATATATTTTTGATCAGCGTAAAAATCTAAGACGATCTAGTCATGTCCGTCCGTCTGTCTGTTGAAATCCCGCTACAGTCTTTAAATATAGATATATTGAACTGAAACTTTGCACAGATTCTTTTCTTGTCCATAAGCAGGTTAAATTCAAAGATGGGCTATATCGGACTATATCTTGATATAGCCCCCATATAGACCGATCCGCCGATTTGGGGTCCTAGGCTCATAAAAGACACACTTATAATATGATTTTGCTGAAATTTGGGACAGTGAGTTGTGTTAGGTCGACATCCTTCTTCAATTTGCCATATAGACCGATCTCTCGATTTAAGATTTTGGGACCATAAAAGGCGCATTTATTGTCCGATGTCGCCGAAATTTGGGACAGTGAGTTGCGTTAGTCCCTTCAGCATTCGTCTTCATTTTCGCTCCGATCGGTCCAGATTTCGTTCAGCTGTCATATAGACCGATCTCTCGATTTAAGATTTTGGACCTACAAAAAGGCGCACTTATTGTCCGATTCGTCAAAATTTGGGACAGTTAGTTGTGTTCAGCCCTTCAACATTCTTCTTTAATTTGGCTCAGATCGGTCTAGATTTGGATATTGCTGCCATATAGACCGATCTCTCGATTTAAGGTCTTGGGCCCATAAAAGGCGCATTTATTGTCTGATTTCGCCGAAATTTGGCACAGTGACTTATGTTGGGCTTTTCGACATCCGTGTCGTATATGGTTCAGATCGGTCTATATTTGGATATCAATAAGACCAATATTCTGTTCTACAAAATTGAGCAATGACTTTTACTTATTGGATCACTCAATATCCGCGTCAAATGTGGTCCAAATCGGACCATATTTCCATAAAGCTGCTATGGGGGCATAAATTGCATTTTTCACCGGATTATGACGAAAGGTGTTTTACATATATACCCGATGTGGTAGGTATCCAAAGTTCGGCCCGGCCGAACTTAACGCCTTTTTACTTGTTAAAAATGTAATTTGCTTCATTAAAGCTCTAGATACTATCAAGTTCACCAAACCTAGGTATGATATTATCAAACGGGTGATTATAACTATTTTAGCTATGCTAAATTCATTTAGTTGGGTTGACTTTATCAAAAGTCACAATGCAAGTTCATGAAGTGCTTTATACGAGTACCCTCTCTATGTGTACAATTAAAGTGCTGTTCACATTTGAAGATTATTTGTAAACTAGCTGGTCTAGTGAACTTCGCTACACCCTAAAATGCAAATGCAAATTTTGCCCATGAACATTCCATTAAGGAACAGGGGCAAACTTCTCACATATCAATGAGTGCAGTCCGATTCAAGTTTAAGCTCAATGATAAGGGACCCCCTTTTTAAAGCCGAGTCCGATCGGCATGCCGCAGTACGACTCCTCTTTTGAGGAGAAGTTTTTACATGGCATAGTACCTCAAAAATGTCGCCAGCATTAGGAGGGGATAACCAACCTAAAATTACTTTTTAAAAATAGATTATCTTCCCAAAACCTTTCATTGATACCCATATTGCTTTAATCGGTAAACATGTCCTGTTAGGGGGGTTTTGGGGAATGGCCGTCCCCCATTCATCTGTTCTAATTGTGTTATGTATCAATTTGGGGATTATGTTAGAGGAGCGCTCCCTACCCAAGCTTATCAACCCCAAAGTTTCATACCAGTTCCATGTGCAAACAAAATTTCGCTTAAATCGCTGTACTCATTTCCGAGATATACCGTTTTTGAAAATTGGGGAAGGGAGAGGGTTGCTTTACTAGTGTTTATTTTAATTTAAAATGCATTTTTAAAAACCACGCACATAGCATTTATTATCAACAGAGAAGTCAGCCATAAAGTGAGTGCAATGTGCCATCCAACCTAGATGGGTTGTAAAGCAAGAACAAAAAAATATTATCTTCAAACACAAAATACTGGTAATAATAATTGTAACTGTACAGGCTAATAAAAGAACAAGGGTAGTTTTCTCAATGTCTGGTTATCCAGAAAACAACAAAAATTTAAATAAAATAAAATAAAAAACAAATGGAGTGCACATGTGTACTTTACATACAAAATTTTTGCCAAATCAGCCAAATTTTAGGACCGTAGAGCTTTAAGAGGTAATAGACCATACATACTACGATTGTATGACGTATTTGCGTGCAAAACTTAAGCCGTGTTCAACGAGTCGTGAACGAGTAAAACCGTTCAAAATCTCTATTGTGATGTGTGTTTTTTGCAGAGCATTTTTATACCCACCGCCATAGGAAGGGGTATACTAATCTAGTCATTCCGTTCGTTACACCTCGAAATATTTAAAACCCCATAAAGTATATACGTTCTTGATCGTCTCGTCGTTCTGAATCGATCTAGCAATGTCCGTCCGCCCGTCTGTCGAAATCACGTAGAGCTCGAACGCGTAAAGCTAGCCGCTTGAAATTTTACACAGAGACTAAACATTGATGTAGGTCGTTGGGGATTGCAAATGGGCCATAAAGGTTTAGATTTAGATATAGCTCCCATATAAACCATTGACTTCTTGAGCCCCTGGAAGTCGCAATTTTTGTCCAATTTATCTGAAATTATGCACGTTATGTTCCGTTATGACTTTCAACAAGTGTGCCAAGTACGGTCCAAATCGGTATATAACCTGATATAGCTCCTATATAAACCCATCTCTCGATTTGACTTCTTGAGCCAATATGATAATGCATAAATTCTATCGTGAAACCTGGCAACCTTCTAAAACATATGTTTTAAGTTTCTACAGCCACGGTGTTTACATTTTTTTATTGAAACATTGAAAAAATATGGAAAAAATTGGTAAATATTCTCAAAGATCCATTATTTAAAGTTACTTACTTTTGTAACTGCTCTCGTAAGATATTTTAACTACCATTGACCACTTTTTCTTTATGAGAGCCATTTTTACTGCCATATGCCACAAAATACCCACTTATCATTAGAAAGAGCAAAAGCTTTTTTTCTCAAAACGATAAATATGAGAATTACGCGTACAAATTCTTTCGTTTTTGACCATACAGGCACCAATGGGGTACAAGAGTTTCGCATGGTTCAGTCGAAACATATTAACAAATGGCGCCGTTCGCCACTTTTACCGGTATTTATGTTTATACGAGTATAATATCTAATATGGCGGCGGCTGCAGGTTACGAGAAATGTAAATAAACATGGCACTGATTGTAGACGCGGAAAATGGAGTTTACTTTGGCGCTTTCACAACAAATTTGTAAATAGAGATAACCTTCGAAGACCTTGATTAAATAGCAAAACTTTATTGTTAGCTTTATCTGGGAATTGTTTACGTATGAATAGGCCAAACGAATTATACTCAACACTATAGCAACTAAGTATATGGATAGTTGTTGTATTGAATTTTATAGTAATGACCAAGAAATAAGGGATTATTCATTCAATAAGCTCAAAACGAGTGTTTAAGTTAGAAAGAAAACTGGGGCGAAGAGTCGACTTTTCGATTTTTGACTTTTGTCGTTTTGATAAAATTTTTTCGACGTTTTTTTTGACAAAAAGTTGACTTTTACAAAATGTCGACTTTTGAATGACTATATAATTGTAGTTTTTTACACCTTCATAAAGTATGTATATTCAAGATCTTTTTGACATTATATATGGATGAACCCTTTTCCGTCTGTGGAAATCAAGATAGCTAGTTCTGCTATTACAGCAGTACTTTTGCAATTTCAGAGTAGGCTAGTTTCATCTTTTTACCATCTGTAAACAGCAGAAAATCTTTGCTGTTTCGGCAAAAATACTGCTGACTTTCAGCAGACTTTATTTTGCTTCAACAAACATGTTTGCTGTTTTTACTAACAAATTTCTCTGAGTGTAAGATAATCCAACCATAATTTACGTTGTAAATGGTAAGTCACAACTGAACATTAAGTATCTTTTGGGCGATATTTTGTAGATCCTGTTATCATAATAAATAATTTTAAACCAATTCTTTGAAAACTGTTTTTTTTCCTACAATATATTTCGAGCATTAAATTTGGACCATCCTACATTTGAAATTTTTACTAAATAATTCATAGTATATCTTAGATTGAAATATGATTTTTACATATGTATCACTTTTTTGGCTGAAAAAACTTTGTTCATTTAAATAAAGATAACGGTGTTTTTGGCACTTACATCTTTTTCGCTGTCACATAAATGGCCTCGTTGTTAGTAATTTAGAGGTAAGTGCAATTAATATCATTTTTGGAAAGTGAGCTGTAAGTCTTAATTTAAATTCGATTTTAATGCAATTTTGAACAGATTCATATCTGACACCTACACATTTATGCAAACTTTCGTCCATACCGGACCATATTTGGATATAGCTGTCATATAGACCGATCTACCGATTTAGGGTCTAAAGCTCATAAAAGCCGCATTTATTATCCGATTCCTCTGAATTTCAGACCAGCGAATAGTATAAAGTCTCGTGACATCCGGTCCGAATATGATCCAGATCGGACCATATTTGGATGTAGCCTCCATATAGACTGATATCCCAATATATGGTCTTATTTGTTATCCGATTTCGCTGAAATTTAGATCATAGATTTCTATTAGGGTTCCCAACACACTTTCTGAATATGGTCCAGATAGGACCTTTTTATACAGATGCAATTTAGACCGATCTGCGATTAAAAGTAGAAAGAATGGGCCCAAATTGTACTTAATGATATCAACGAAATTTGAAACTGTGAGTTGTTTTTGACACCTCAAAACCCTTGCCCGATAAAGTCTAGATCGGAACGTAATATGATATAGATGTTTAAAGATTTCTTGAATAAAATTCTTGAGTTAAAAATATTGCTTTTTTATCGACTATTAGCCAATCTTTACGTGTTTTTACTTACTTATAAATGGCGATTTGAAGAGGTCTGAAGTGCCCGAAACTGGGCCTCCCTCCGCTCCCTTCGTCCCAAATATATTAAATCCGTAATATTCTACTAAGGTCGTTTGATTTAAATCTTATATTTTCCAATCAATCCATAATTCCTTATGGGGAGTTTCTTTGGGAGTCCCCAAATTTGGATATGACCTTTGTACTTTACTTCCAAACACCTTTAATTTGCGTCCCACATTGTCCCGGATGAACAATATGGGTTAATTGGTGGCCACTGTACTTCTAAAGACTTTCAATTTGAGTCCAATATTATCCCGGTCGGCCAATATATCCCTTTGGCGGTTTGCTCGAGCATGGGGTGCTACTCAGATACTTAGCCCTACTTACAACCTAAACAACTGATTCGTACTCTAGCTCCAAATAAAAAACGTTTCATTATGATAACTTGAGGTACTTGTGTCTGGCGAAAATAATGTAAGTGCCTTTCGCTGTCACAGAATTTATATATCAAAATTAAAATGGCACTTACATTAAAATTGTTTTTGTTGTAAAATAATAACGGCTTGAATTATCGACACAAAATTTTAACAGAAGGTGGAAACATTCGTCATTTGTCAATTCCCATTAAAAACTATAAATCCCAAAATTTTACATATTCTTGGTGGCAAGTGGGCGATATGTAATGCGAAGAAGTGCGAATGAGCCAAATATATGTCAAGTGTATATCATGGACAGACACATTGTGAAGTGGGTAGACAAAAAATATAAAAAAATAAATAGAAAGTGTGTTTTTTATATATCAATAAAATAATCTGCCAATAAAATAATTTTATCTATCAAATAAATAATAATTGTTAAGTAAAAGCAATATATTTTATAAAGTGTTATGCCGAAATAGTGCAAAGCAGAAAAAATTATGATGTACATTCCAAACGAAACACATTTAAGGACATGAAAGAAGGAAGACGAGGCATTTATAAAAATTATTTTATTTTAATACGTTATTATCCCTATAGAGACTATAATGCCTTGGAAATTGACGCTGGTGTGGGAAGACAATAGATGCAGTATTCCTTCATGTTGATATAAATTTGGTGGTATTGTGCGCAAAATGGTAAGATTGGTTTTTATTACGATTCAGTTTATATGTATATAAATTATTTTGTTCATTATACTTTTTACAGACGATATCCACGACAATGAAGTGATGCTCATAAAGGAAAGACAATTTTTTCTTCTTCTTTTAGAATATATAAATTAAAAAATAAATATTTTAAAGCAATATATTACATGTTTTATCAGCAATTTAAACAATAAAACAAAATTTTTTATATTAATGCAAAAAATATATATTATTTTCTTTTATTAAATTGATAAAAATTTTATTTGAGAGAGGGGACAACTTTAAAATAAATTGGTTTATTGAATTAATAACAGTTTTAATTGAATTTTTGAGCTTGTTATAAATCCATATTACAAAATTATCAATCAATAGTACATATTCGTTTATACATAGGTCCGATTTCAGCGATTTTTTGATTGAATGTACAAATATCTTAATTGAACCATGTTTTTATTTTTTCTGTGTAGGTAAACATGAAAACTAACTACTTATGGTTAACAAAAATTACTCCATTTTCAATCGATTGAAACGTTGTGTGGAACTCATCGCATGTGCCACATCATATGAACGTTCTATTTCTATTTTGTTGATCATGACATAATGAACCAGAAACGTACTCCTCGTTAGTTTTGAAGGTAATTAAGGGGAGGAAGATTTATTTTGAAACGAATAAGAAACTGCGATTTGAGTATTAAAATGCAATGCTTACATTTGCTCGAATCAAATCTTAAAGAAGCATCTCTTGCGGAGAATACATCTTTACTTATATTATTTTACATATAACCTCAGATTATTCGAACAAGTTATTACAACAGATAAAAAAAAATCCCTTTTTAAAATATATTTAAGCTACGCTTCCCATTAATGTACTTTTTCAGAAAGGTATCGGCAAACAACTGCAAAAACGAGCACACAAACATACACATCCAACTTCAATAAATGTTGTATTTCTAGTGACATGTAGGCATGCGGTGCGAACTTGAAACCCGTCATGCAACTTACGGTTTGTATGCTATCTACGTGTATCTTGCCAGCTTCGTCATTATCTGCCACTTCTCGTATGTCTGAATCAAAACGCTACAGCAAAAGTTTATGCAATATAGATACGTCGAGGAGATGATTGTATTTAAGTTCATATACTAGTATATGCATTGCCAATTGTGGTGGCGAGGGAGGTAAGTGCAATGAAAATACGACGCCAGCAGTTTTTTCTGTCATTGTTGTTGTTGAAGTATTTCTGCTTATATTCATTGTAGATGTTAGGAGGCTCGCCTCGCTGTCTGTGTACATGTAAGTGTTTGTGGTTTTCGTTTTCCTATACGATAAACTGACAGACCCCCATTTTTGATAAGGTTGAAGTAGTGTGAGTGAGTGAGTATGTATATATGTTTAGTAGGCGACTGACTAGTCACTAGTGCTTAAAGCTAAGAAAAACCCGTTGGTTTTCTCAAAGCCATTATAATTATCATAATCGTTGAGGGAGAGTGAAAAAACACCAGATTCAAGAGAGGAGAGGATTTGCCATCGACATGCATTTACAATAGCACACATGACTTTTACCGTCATTTTCTTATTTTTGGGTTGGGGGCCAATACTCACACTAAGGCGAAACCTGCACTAACTAAAACACCACCCACTTGCATTCAACATGTGGACCACCGTGTTATAAACACATGCAAATTAGTGGCGCTAATAAGCAAAAAATTTAACTGACATTTCTTACAGGTGATTATTGAAATGTAACATCAATGTTTGAAAATTTATTTAACACTGCTAATCAATTTAGCAACTTCATTGTTATGTTAACCGGAAAGGGTGATGCTTATCAAGCCAAATAACTCTTGGTGGACTTTTTGTCTTATTTCGTGCCTGCCAATGATAATGATGACACCATCCTCCCAATAAGGTGACGATGATGGTGAGCAGATTCTCATAAATTTGTTCATCAGTTATTGGCTGTAAGAACATCTTCTTGGGCAGACGAGTGGAATATTTTTGGTTGCAAGAGAATGAAAAAAAAAACAATTTTGCGCATCGCAAATGTCGGCCATTTGTAATGACCAAAACAAAAAACAACAAGTTTGGTATAAGCGAATCTTTTATATGCTTTACAATGGATTGCAATATTTTCTGCAAACCATTTTAAGGCAAATATAAAACTCGGAATATGAAAAACATAATATCGAATTTGTGCCATTGCAGCCTATGACGCTGAACGGGTTCTAATCCTGGCGCGAACATCGGACAAAGCGGTGTTTATCCGCTTTTAGGTTAGGTAGGTTGCGGGACACCATTCGGACTATAGAAAAGGATCCTTATCATTGAGTATAAACTTGAATCGGAAAGAACTCATTGATGTGTGAGGACTTGCCCCTTCACGGTTTCTGGTGGTAATGTTCTTCCTTAGGGTAATGTTATCATTAGGGGAGAGATGACACCTCGAACATTTCGACTCAAATATGGATATCAAAATCGTTCTTTATTCCCAACTTAAATGAAGTTCAGTTTAGGGGGTGCTTTAGGGCGTACCCCAAAACACTTGGCTCCAAAATTGGATGTCAAATTCGTTTTCTTCTCTAATACCTATCATTTGAGTCCCATATTGTCATAATGGGTCAAAAACCCCATTTGACGTATCTTTAGAAGGAAAAGCGCCACCTAGACTTGAACGCAAATTTTAATGTCATATTCGTAATCTACTCCCAAATACCTTTCATTTGAGTCCCATATAGCCATGATCGGCTAATATGCCCATTTGGGGGTGGACGACCTCCCATTGCTTCTCACATATCAATGAGTGCAGTCCGATTCAAGTTTAAGCTGAGGCGAGTCCGAACGCCGTGCCGCAGTGTGACACCTCTTTGGAGAGAAGTTTTACATGGCATAGTACCTCAAAAATGTTGCCAGCATTAGGAGGGGAAAACCACCGCTGAAAATTTTTTTTGTGGTCTCGCCAGGATTCGAATCCAGGCGTTCAACGTCATAGGCGGACATGCTAACCTATGCGCTACGGTGCCCCACTGGGTGCTTGGACCCAAATTTTAATGCCATACTCGTTTTCTGGTCTCCAAAACCTTTCTTTTGATACCCTTGTTGTGTCCATCGGACCACTTTCGGATATGGGTGGCGTTTTTGGGTTAAGGGGGAGGGTCCGCCTCCACCCGATATCTAAAAATTATTTAGTCTATGTTTCCTTCCAGACAAACGTACACAATCTACGAAAATTTTAAGAAAATCGGTTCAGCCAAGTATGATATAGTCATAATGGGTCTAATGGCGTTTTTGAGGGATGGCGTGACCCCCTATACTTCGATCTGATTTTGTATGCCACATTCGAAATCTACTCCCGAATACCTTTCATTTGAGCCCCATATTGAAATTAACTTTCAATATGTCTGTTTGGGAAGTTTTGGTGTTGGGGCGGGCCGATGGGTACTTAGACTCAAATTTTAATACCATGTTCGTAATCTACTCTCCAATACCTTTCATTTGATACCTTTATTGTTCCGATCGGTCCACTTTTGATTTGGGGTTGTGTGTTTGGCATAAGGGGAAGGGTCCGTCCCCCTTCCGATACCGAAAATTATATAGCCTATGTTTCCTTCCCAGACCAACCTACACAATGAGCGAAAATTTCGAGAAAATCGGTTCTGCCGTTTTTCAGTTTATATGGAACAAACTAACCGAGTCCCATATTTCCATAATTGGTTAATGTGGCCATTTTGGGCGTTTTTGTGGGGGTGGGGTGGCCCCCTATACTTCGACTTGAATTTGTGTACCAGATTCGTTATCTACTCCCGCATACTTTTCATTTTATACCCATATTGTCCTTATAGGTCCATTTTAGATTTTGGGGGACAAATTTAAAGTTGGTGTCTATAAAGTGGTTATGTCATTAGGCACTTCATTTTCAAAACGTAACACACCATATAATGAAATGATATTAACTTCATACCATAGTAGGTGATACGAAACTTGCTTGCATTAAGAAATATTTGCGGTTATTTTAAGAAAACCCCATTCACAAATTCTCGAAGCAAAACGTGTCAAATGTACTGCGTATTTGCGATTTATATGCGGCGCATGTGAAGGTGTAATTAAGAGTTGACTTTCTCTCCAAAATGAATGATCCCAATCGCGTGATTCACATAAAAACGTGTGTACAAAAATTGCAATTTTAATATTAAGTCGGTTTCACAAAACTGAATGGAGATTTCAAATAGGTTTATTTGACAGATTTCCTTTATAGAACTGTCAAATAAACCAATTTTAAGGCTTTATTAAGTTTTGTGAATACGGCCGTTAAATTGCAATAATGATTTAAAAACCAATTATATTGGGTTGCCCAAAAAGTAATTGCGGATTTTTTAAAAGAAAGTAAATGCATTTTTAATAAAACTTAGAATGAACTTTAATCAAATATACTTTTTTTACACTTTTTTTCTAAAGCAAGCTAAAAGTAACAGCTAATAACTGACAGAAGAAAGAACGCAATTACAGAGTCACAAGCTGTGAAAAAATTTGTCAACGCCGACTATATGAAAATTCGGCAATTACTTTTTGGGCAACCCAATATTACATTTATTTAGGTAAAAAAGAAGTAAAAACGTGCTAAGTTCGACTGGACCGAATCTTATATACCCTCCATCATGGATCGCATTTGTCAAGCTCTTTGCCCGGTATAATTTTATAGACAAGAAAAGAAAAATTGATAAAAATTTTAAATCATAGATGAAGTTGTTGTGCAATGTTTCATCCAAATCAGATAACAACTGCGCACTCTAGGGGCTCAAGAAGCAATATCGGTGTATATGTGAGCTATGCCATGTTCTGTATTGATTCAGACCACAATTGGCATGAATATTAAAGGTTGGTATGTATATTAAAGGTGAAGTCATTGTGCAAAATATCAACCAAATCGGATAAGAACTGCTCTCTCTAGAGGCTCAAGAAATATAATCGGGAGATGGGTTTCTATGGGAGCTATATCAGGTTAAAGACCTATTTGGACCATACTCGCCACAGTTGTTGGACGTAAAACCAGAATACCATTTTTAAAGTCTCAGTCAAGTCGTATAAGAATTACACCCTCTAGTGACTCAAGAAGTCCAATCTGGAGATCGGTTAATATGGCAGCTATATCAGTTTATCGACCGATTTAGACTATAGGTTAGGTTGAAAAGAGGGTGCAGATATGTCGCACTGCAGCACGCCATTCGCACTCTGCTATAAAAAAGGGGCCCTTATCATTGAGCTTAAGCTTGAATCCGATAGCACTCATTGATATGCCAGAGGTTTGCCCTTAATGGAATTTTCATGGACAAATTTGCAATTTTACATTATAAACTCTACTGTCACATTTCAATTTTTAAGTAAAAGATGTAATGATGAAAATAATTTTTACAGAAATTTTATTTTCGGTGTGAACATTGAGCACTCTATTAACCAAATGAAGGGCAATCAAAGATGTACACCACACGCAACATGGTGCAAAATGGCGAAATTGAACATTTTACTCATGTCTGGATTCCTGTGCTTTGCACACACTACTTAATCCTCTTCTATGCTAGAAATCAGCATTTTTAGCCCATATCGCGTGTAATGGCAGGTTGTCTGTATTTTCATTTTTTCAACCTAATGTTGCCCAGCAACCAACCGTTGATATCGTTCTGTCAAGCCGAGTCTTACGGTATCCCCATGACTCTCTCGAGCTCCTTGAATAGTATATTTGGATCTCTTACTTAACATTGTCGCAGTACATGTAAGATCTACTTACAAATTCATTTAATATTTGTTGCCCTTGAGATATCTAAGATAAATATGAATATGAATGTGCATAAATAAACGAGATATCTATCAAACGGGTGTGATATACCCGTTACTCGTAACTTTAAATAAAATTGCATAAAAGTCTCAACAAAGTCTCGTGGTATCAACGAAATTCATTCAGTTTTTGATGAAATTGCAGTACTCTTTTATTTATACTTCTGCATCGAGCCGCAGTAGTTTTTTAACCAATACTGCTTCTCTTGCTGTCAGTTGTGTTCTCTCTCTGTCACTCCGCTAATACTTGTTGCTAAAATTGATCTCACTTGCATTGCAATGAACTGCATTCAAGTAAAAGGGTTACCAAATGTCTTGAAAAATATCCAAGCAATTTTTAACAACTTTTGAAGGCAATGAGCTACAAGGTGCTCTCAAAGAAACAATGAAGAATTTTGGTGTCATACAATCATTTGGAATGTAATTTAATTACTAAAACTAGCTGCAATGTTAAGAATGGAAGATTCCTCTCATCAAAAGCACATGAAAATTGTTCAGGAAAATCGTCGTACGAGCCTATATTGTTTTGAATAACTTTAACGGTTTTCCATGGCTCAAATTGAGTCAGCCTGAAATTGAGAAATGTCAAAAGAAATCTTGAAAAACTTACTTTTAGATGTGGCTCACATTCAAAATAGTTCCTTAACCATGCTTTATATGTTTATATTTTTCGGAAATCTTTTCAGCAAAGTTTGTTTCAAAATTGCAAAATTATGCACCAAAAACCATCCCTTAAAGGGAGTTTCACAAAAGTTCGGTCAAAGGTCAAGGTAGCGCTCACCTTAATTAACATGGCCTTTGGCAGCATATTTCTCGGACGAATTTTCCAACCCACCACCATTGGATGGGGGGTGTACCAAACTAGTCATTCCGGTTGTAGAACCTCGAAATATTGATCTGCGCCCCACAAAGTATATATATTCTTGATCGTTTTGTCATTTTATCTGTCGAAATCGCTTGAAAGTACTTCTAATTTATGTAGATTATGAGTTACGGGTTAGTTATTTATAATTTTGCAGATATCTTGGGTATAAAAACATTTCCAAAAAATTTTTTGATGATTTCGTATTCTTTGTATAAAACCTGACCTTCTCATCTCACAAAATCGGATTTTAGTTATATATAGCCGCTATATAGACCGATCTCCAGACTTAAAGTCTTGAGGCAGTAAATTGGCAGTTTTTCATCCAATTTCGATGAAATTTCTGTGAAGTGTGGATTAGATCGTACTATATTTGGATATAGCTGCCCTATATTTACCCGGTAGAAACCTATCTCTAATCAAGGGGTATTGTAAACCGATCTCCAGTTTTGATTTCTTGATCCCCTAGAGGGTAAATTTTTATCCGATATGGCTGAAATTTGGTAGAGACTTCTGTTTTGACTCTCAACAAGATTACAATCGGCCTGTTAATTAATATAGCCCCGTATAGGCAGATTTCCGGTTTTGACTTTCTGATCACCTAGGGGCCTCAGTTTTCATATTCGGCTGAAATGTGGCATCAAGACTTCAGTTCTGACTTTGAACATCCGCGACAAATAAGATCCTAATCGGTCTATTAACTGATTCAGGACTATATAAACCATCCCCGGATTTGATTTTGAAGCCTAAATTTTTGTCCAATTTGTCTGAAAATTTGTACCTAAAATACATTTATACTCTCAAACATACCAACAAATCCCGCCTTGATAGGTCCATAAATAGATATAGCCCCCATAAAAACCGATCCCCCGATTTTACTTCTTGAGCCCCTAGAAGCCGAAATTTTAATCCAATTTTGCTGAAATTGTTCATGTACCTTCAATAACTGTGCCAAGCAGGGCCCAAATCAATACGTAACCTGATATACCACCCATTTATCCAATCTCCCGACGTCCCAAGAAGATTACATTTTTGCCTGACTGAATTTGTGTAAAATTGTATCAGAATCCATGGTGGTGGGTTTCCAAGAATTGGCCCGGCCGAACTTAGCACTTCTTACTTGGTTATGTTAGGTCATAGGTGCATTCCACAATCAGACCCACATAGACATTTTAGTTCATTGTGACACCATATGCACAAGATAAGGAAGGTATCTTCTTGTTCCTACCGTTAAATCACGCCGATTGCATTAAAAAGCATAACAATTTGTCAAAGAATTAATTGGAAGTGACCATATCGCAAAGAATTTGCTCACATGTTGCTTACAGCATATCTACAGAATCCATTTCCACGTGAACGTTCTGGGTATTTAGTTGTTTTGCAATCTCGTCTGCTCTATAGTTTCACTGTGGACCGGTAATCAGTGCAGGTGAATTTTTATCTGTTCATTCTTATCGTAGAAAGATCTGCGATAGCGGAGATTGGGTGTCAAAAGATTGTTTTCCATATAATTTTTATGAATGTCTAACAAGATTTTTATGCCCATCTTCCTTAAGATATGATATCTTAGCCACGTCAGCACTATTTAAATTTGGAGAATTACTGAAATTTGGAATAACGTCTTGTATTAATCTGCTCTACATCAGTGCTGGGCATGACCCATTTAGGAACTTTAGCCCCCCGACATTTGTGTCGAGTATGTCCTATTTTGAACCATATTTTGATATAGCTGGTATATAAACGGATCTCCCGATTTAAGGTGGTTTTGATCCCAATAATGCCACATTTATTGACCCCTTGATATCAGTTCAGAGTATAGTCGATATCGGCCCATTTCTAGATATATGTAGTTACCGTTTAGATCCTTCTTCCAATTTAAGGTTTTGGGGCATAAGAGGCGCATTTAATGCCGGTTTTCGGAGAAAAATTTAAACAGTGAGTTCAGACACCCATCACCTATGAAGGCGCATTTTTGATCGAAAACTTTTTGGTTCATTGATTCATATATATTTGAGTGTCCCAAAATACTAAAATTATTTTGTTTAAATCCATTCTTTTTGCTCTTGATCTCAATAAGCAAAATACGAAATATTATGACGATCGGTTAACGATAACGCGTGCCGCCACGACGTCCAAGTTGGATGTAGTGCTTTCTAAGGGATCCAGTTGAGTATTTTAGCTCCTACCATGAAATTGGTGAACAATGTTTACATTTATATGGAATTGATTACAAAACCACAAGCTGTACTCTGCACCACTGATAAAATGTGTAGTTCGGCTCAGAAATCCCTGCTGAGTCAGCTTGCTGATAGTCCGTCTGTCGTTTTTTTTAACTAGGATGGATATGGCATGATCTCGACAATTTGAATATATATTACTTTTTAACCCCATGACAAACATTGTTCTAAATACTGAGAAAATAGTTAAGAGTTCCAAACAGGGTTTGGATAGAGCTGGCAAAATATCGATGGCGATATTTATCGATATTTTAGTTTTTGGCTGAATATCGATTTATATTTTTCCTATCGATACTATCGGCAAAGTTCCACTATTTGCTAACTTGAACAAAAAATTAGCGATCAGATCTTGAATGTATACCGATCGTACATTTTTCAATCATCCTTCTTGTTAAGTATTTCAAGTATCATTCGAATCGACCCATAACCTGATATAGTTTCGTTACAACATCTCCCGATTTTGCTTATTGAGACTATAGAGGGCGCAATTTTCTTCTTATTGGGCTAGGTTAGGTAAGGTTTAAGTGACAGTCTGCCATCAGACTTACTTAGACGTTTTCGTCCATTGTTATACCACAGGAACCGAAGAAGGAAGATGCCTTCTAGTTCCTACCGGTGAACCATCCAGATCGCTTTAAAAAGCCCAATAACTTGCGAATGTTCACATCCGCTAAATCAGACAGTTTCTCAAATAAATGGACTTAAATTTTGTTTAAATTTTAGTAAATTAGATGATAGAAAATAAACGATAGTATCGATACTATCGATTTTTATTATTAAAAATATGGAAAATATCGAATTTTGCGAATATCTATAGTTTGCTAGCTTTAGGCTCGGGAATTATTTATGGGTAATGTTAAATCGCTTATAACACTAATACCTAGGATTGCTCCTCAAAGCAAACCAGTATCACAAATTATGAATTGAGTTTGATAAATATGGATCGCATTTGTCGAGTTCTATGCGCGACACTCTTCTTAGGCAAACAAAGAATATTGAATAAGAACTGTTGTGCTATTGGAAATATAACAAGTTAAAGTCCAAATCGGACCATAAATGAATGCTGAACATTGTAGAAGTTATTGCGTAATATATCAGTTCATTCGGATAAGAATTGCGCTATGTAGGGGCTCAAGAAACAAAATGGGGAGATCGGTTTATATGGAAGCTATATCAGGTTATGTACCGATTTGCGCCATACTAAGCACAATTATTGCTAAATTTCAGCCAATCGAATGAGAATTGCGCGCTCTATGGGCTCAAGAAGTCAAGATCCAAGATCGGTTTATATGACAGCTATACCAGTTTATGAACCGATTTGAATCATACTTGACACAGTTGTTGGAAGTGATACCAAAACACTACGTGCAAAATTTCAGCCAAATCGGATGAGAATTGCGCTCTATGGGCTCAAAAAGTCAAGACCCAAGATCGGTTTATATGGCAGCTTTATCAAGTTATGAACCGATTTGAATCATACTTGACACAGTTGTTGGAAGTGATACCAAAACACCATGTGCAAAATTTCAGTCAATTTGGATGAGAATTGCGCCCTCTAGAGGCCCAAGAAGTCAAGACCCAAGATCGGTTTAATGGCAGCTATATCAAAACATGAACCGATTTGGCGCATTTACAATCTCAACCGACCTGAACTAATAAAAAGTATTTGTGCAAAATTTCAAGCGGCTAGCTTTATTCCTTCGAAAGTTGGCGTGCTTTCGACAGACAGACGGACGGACGGACAGATGGACAGACGGACGGACATGGCTAGATCGACTTAAAATATCATGACGATCAAGAATATATATACTTTATGGGGCCTCAGACGTATATTCCGAGGTGTTACAAACAGAATGACGAAGTTAGTATACCCCCATCCTATGGTGGAGGGTATAAAAATGAGTTCGGGAATTATTATCAGAGTTTCATTTCGTTTTGATGGAGATGATACATGGTCGACAGTTCAATGGGGAAAGATAGCGATTTCGCTTAGACAGTCGTTTCTTAGCCTACCAAAGTGGTTCAAAGAGTATTCATGTAATAAACTATGTTCAGTTATTAAACTTTGATTGATATTATTGCTATTTCGTTCAGTGCTTTCATAACTGTGAGCTTATGTTTCTAATGGCTTATGTTACGTGTTACATATCATGATTTATAAAGGGTGATTTTTTTGAGGTTAGGATTTTCATGCATTAGTATTTGACAGATCACGTGGGATTTCAGACATGGTGTCAAAGAGAAAGATGCTCAGTATGCTTTGACATTTCATCATGAATAGACTTATTAACGAGCAACGCTTGCAAATCATTGAATTTTATTACCAAAATCAGTGTTCGGTTCGAAATGTGTTCAAATTTTGACAAATTTTGTTCAGCGATGAGGCTCATTTCTGGTTGAATGGCTACGTAAATAAGCAAAATTGCCGCATTTGGAGTGAAGAGCAACCAGAAGCCGTTCAAGAACTGCCCATGCATCCCGAAAAATGCACTGTTTGGTGTGGTTTGTACGCTGGTGGAATCATTGGACCGTATTTTTTCAAAGATGCTGTTGGACGCAACGTTACGGTGAATGAACACATTTCGAACCGAACACTGATTTTGGTAATAAAATTCAATGATTTGCAAGCGTTGCTCGTTAGTAAGTCTATTCATGATGAAATGTCAAAGCATACTGAGCATCTTTCTCTTTGACACCATGTCTGAAATCCCACGTGATCTGTCAAATACTAATGCATGAAAATCCTAACCTCAAAAAAATCACCCTTTACTTCATGTTCTTCTTAAACTACTTTTAACAAACGCTATCAGTGTTGGTAAAAATCGGATACTCACCACCATCATCATCGCGGTGGTGGGTATCCAAAGTTCAGCCCGAATGAACTTAAAGCCTTTTTATTTGTTCACCTTTTTGCGGGTCAAACAATGTGTTGTCCAAACTGCCTGCGATATTAGGTATCAATTGTGACAAATAAATAGCTTGATCAAAGAAAATTTTTTTCCTCGTGGCCCTGGTCACAGCAATATTTCTAGACATATGTCCAGAGGCTTTACATTCTATGTTAAGTTCTTTTTATCTGATGGTGTTGTGCTCCGTGCGATTAAGTTGTTCAAATTATCTATCCATTGGATTCGGCTGAACATTAAACAGTGTTTATGCGCCATTATATAGAAACGATTAGAATTGAAGAGTGGATCACATACGGGTCAAACAACTAAAATAACGAACGACTCTTGGCCGTCACCATCTTTGAACATCCACATTCTTCAACAGTGTGGAGTAGCATCTTGGCATAGCTGTCCGTACTTCCTTGATCCCTCGCATACTTTCTCACCAATGCAATTGTTTTTCAATTCGTTGGCTTTATCAGACAAATCCAGAAACAGATTCTGGGTTCCATATCATAAGAAGAAGAAATTTATAAAATTGCTCATTATTCCAATATCAAACGGCAACCCCAGCACACAAATGCATTTTTGTGGTTATTTAGCGAATACAAAGAAAGGGGGGATTCCTTAACCAAATACCACCAACGAAAATAATAATAAATGTAATAGTGTTGGAGATCTCTTTTGGCTCCCTCATGCTCTCTCTCTCTCTCTTTCTCTTTTTCTCTGTGTAAATGTAAGTGAATGATTACAACAAGAAATCAAGTTCTACACTTAAAGTGGGGACAGACGTACAGAGTTGGCCAACCGTTGACTATATAAACAACTGACATTCAAATTTCTTGCTTTAGTTCCCCTTTGGATATATGTAATCAATAAACAAAAGGTAAAAAACGGCGGTTATTTAACGAAAAAATACAAACGGCTAACGAATACTGATGGATAAAAGAAGAAAACTAAATGAATTTTTAGATAAAAATCAAAGAAATATAATGTTACGTGAAATGGAAAATTTTTAAAAAAAACTTTGATTAAATATAAAAAAATAGAGAAAAAATTAAATATTCTATTATTCTAAAAAGATTGATATTGAATGTTTAAATATGCCTTTTTAATTTATTTTAATCGAATGCGCAACATTATCAAAACAAATGTAGGCCGACCGCGTGGTGCGAATGAAACGTGCATTTTTTCAAATATTTCCAGTTCCGTAAGAATGCAGAAACTTTGACTCGTGGGCTTACAACTTTTGATCCAACTTAGTACAAAAATTACGTCGCGGTAACAGTGAATTCCATAACAGAACAGAACAGAACATGGAAACAAAAGTGATGTTAATAAAAGTGAAAATCTGGTCTAGAATTTTAAAATAAGTTAAACTTGAAGGGAGTTAAAATACAAAAAAATTGTAATCAGTCATAAAAAATTGAAAAAAGTGCACCTTCTTTATGAGAAATAATTTACGTAACATTACAAAAATAAAAACGAAAAAAATCGAATTTTTTCTTTAAAAGAAAATTTACAAAAAACACAAAAATGTTTATTTAATTTTTAGATACTCGTGACGGTTGACAAAATCCGCGCCAAGGGCATAGTGTAGCTGTATTTCAGCAAATGAAACAAAAAACATTTCTTTCGATTTGCAAGTTTCTAAACGTGATGGTGCAAAACAAAAGATCGTGTGACAAGACCGTGAATTGTTAATTTTTTTTTTAAAAATAGAACAAAAGTGACAAATCAGTGCAGTGTTGTTCTTCTTCTCCTCCTATTTAGCGTTTTGTTTTTTCAATAAAAACAAAATTAAAAACTAACAAATATACACACCAAATAGACTCTGAACTATTGGTGCAAGAAATTTTACATTTCGGGTGCAAATAAACACGTCGTCTGTCTAAATGTGCATTTGTCTGAATGTAAGACATTGCTGCTATTCTTAAGTAAACTTGAATAGTATTATTCAGCTAATAAAAATAAAATAAATATACCGCGCAGAGAAGACGATTGCATCTGTAAGACAACAAGTGAAAAAAGCGCGCCAAATAATCGTTCGCAACGAATTTGTATGCCCTCCTTCTTTTATGCCATTCAAGGATCAATGTTATTAAATGTGGTAATTGGAAAATTCTTGGAAATACTGACATAGACAGGGAATATTTGAAAAATAAATATAAAGCAAGAAAAGTGTGTTAAGTTAGAAAGGGCTGAAGAGTATCTTCCATATGATTTTGTAGCTAAAAAAAAAATTAAAAATGTTTTTCTTTGATCGAAGGATTTTGTTAATTATTCCGAGCCAAAGAAGCAAGACTATAAAATTTTATTTTATTTTTTATTTTACAAGTCAATTTCCTAACATTTAATGATATTTTGTAACATTTTGAAAGATCTTTTCCTTTAAGAAGAATTAAAAAAGGCGTTATGTTCGGCCGGGCCGAACTTTGGATACCCACCCACATCGGGTATATATGTAAACAACCTTTCGTCATAATCCGGTGAAAAATGCATAATGTTGCAAACCGGACCATATCTCCCTATATCGAGATATGGTCCGGTTTACAACAAATTCGACACGGATATTGAGAGGTCTAATAAGTACAAGTCATTGTTCAATTTTGTAAAACAAAATATTGGTTCTTTTTGGAGATCATATCTAAATATAGATCGACCTGAACCATATAAGAAAGGCATGTCAAAAAGCCTAACATAAGTCACTGTGTCAAATTTCAGCGAAAACGGATAATAAATGTGCTTTTGAAGGGTCCAAGACTTAAAATCGAGAGATTGATCTGAAATCCGAACCGATCTGGGCCAAATCGAAGGGGGCTGTCGAAGGGCCTAACATAACTCACTGTCCCAAATTTCGGCGAAATTGGACAAAAAATGCGCCTTTTGTGGGTCCAAAATTTTAAAACGAAAGATCGGTCTATATGGCAGCTATATCCAAATCTGGACCGATCTGGGCCAAATTAAAGTAGGATGTCGAATGGCCTAACACAACTCACTGTCCCGAATTTCAGCAAAATCGGACAATAAATGCGCCTTTTATGGGTCCAAAACTTAAAATCGAGAGATCGGTCTATATGGCAGCTATGTCCAAATCACCAATTGAAGAAGGATGTCGAAGGGCCTAACACAACTCACTTTCCCAAATTTCTGAAAAATCGGATAACATATGTGGCTTTTACGATTTAGCTCATCTTCGAACTTAACCTGCTTATGGACAAAAAAAAAGAATCTGTGCAAAGTTTCAGCTCAATATCTCTATTTTTAAAGACTGTAGCGTGATTTCAACAGACAGACGGACGGACATAGCTAGATCGTCTTAGATTATTACGCTGATCAAGAATATATGTACTTTATAGGATCGGAAAGGAGGCCACCGTAGCGCAGAGGTCAGCATGTCCGCCTATGACGCTGAACGCCTGAGTTCGAATCCTGGCGAGACCATCAGAAAAATTTTCAGCGGTGGTTTTCCTCTCCTAATGCTGGCAACATTTGTGAGGTACTATGCCATGTAAAACTTCTCTCCAAAGAGGTGTCCCACTGCGGCACGCCGTTCGGACTCGGCTGTAAAAAGGAGGCCCCTTATCATTGAGCTTAAACTTGAATCGGACAGCGCTCATTGATATGTGAGATGTTTGCCCTTGCTCCTTATTGGAATGTTCATGGGCAAAATTTGCAATTTGCATAGGATCGGAAATGGATATATCGATGCGTTGCAAACGGAATGACAAAATGAATATACCCCCATACTTCGGTGGTGGGTATAAAAAGACGTGAAGTTAAGATCTATTATAGTATTTCTATGTTTTAAGATATAAATTCCATAATAACAAGTAAAGTTTATCAGTCTATGACCGCATATATGGTTATTGAAGGTCATAACATGGGTAAAAACGTCTAAGTTTTTTATGTATGAAAAAATTCAAAAGACAAAAATTTGTGGAAAAAATCTTAATTTCTGAATCCATTAACTTTTGCTCGATATGAACTAGGTGGGAGTAAACACTACCATTTTGGGATTGTTTTTATACCCTCCACCATAGGTTGGGGGTATACTAATTTCGTCATTCTGTTTGTAACTCCTCGAAATATTCGTCTAAGACCCCATAAAGTATATATATTCTTGATCGTCATGACATTTTAAACCGATCTAGCCATGTCTGCCCGTCCGTCCGTCTGTTTGTCGAAAGCACGCTATCTTTCGAAGGAGTAAAGCTAGTCACTTGAAATTTAGCACAAATACTTCTTAGTGTAGGTCGATTGGGATTGTAAATGGGCCATATCGGTCCATGTTTTGATATAGCTGTCATGTAAACCGATCTGGGATCTTGACTTTTTAAGCCTCTAGAGGGCGTAATTATTATCCAATTTGGCTAAAAGTTTGTACAACGACTTCTCCCATGACCTTCAACATACATGTCAAATATGATCTGAATCGGTCTATAGGCTGATACAGCTCCCATATAAACCGATTTCCCTATTTTACTTCTTGAGCACCTAAAGGACGCAATTCTTATTCGAATGGTTGAAATTTTACACATTGACTTCTACTATGGTATCCTACCTTCAATTCGATTATGGTCCGAATCAGAATTCAATATAGGTAGCATCCTTTCTACTGCCATTAAGGAGTGGATTTCAATGAATTCGAGGCTTCACTCGCCGAACCATTCAGGTGTTGTTGCATCGTATCATTCAAACGATTTATGGTGAGATACACAAACATTTTGTTCACTTTGAGGTGTTTGATTTCGGCAACGAAAGCCGGTTGTGATTTTCCAGCTTTATATAACGCAATAAAACTATTACACTATAAATTTCTTCATTAATAAACTCAGAAGCGAATGCTTGTGAACAATATTATCAGCTGTCAGTAAAACAAATACCATGTAGCTGACATTTGTAGTTTGACAGTGAACTTGGGAACACTTCGTGTCGGCTACTTTGTTCATCTTATCCAATTTCGTAAAATTTTGTGAACCCAAAAACTTTTTTCGTGGTATCGCCCTATATACAGCTACACTTTAATATAGACCAAACTAAACCAAATCTGGTAAGGATGCCGAATATATTCACTTTTCCAAATTTTGTCCAGTCAAAATTTCAGCATAATCGGATAAAAAAATGCGCCTTTTGTGAGCTCAGTAGGAAACCTTCTGTATAAGGCTGAACCTGAATATTCGTAGACATGTTGGGCTTTGAATGGTAAACTTAAATTTTATATTAAATCTCATATAATTCACGGATACTCGTTACGGAAGTTTTTTCGGTAAATTCACTTTGAAAAATAATAGGGACACTTTTCAAAACGTTGTAATATCTTATGAATTGTCTTCTTTATATAAATTTAAATGTACTAAGAGAGACATACAAATCATTGCCACAATTCCGCTTTTATATTAAAGAAACTTAAAAAAAAACGTTATTTTATCAACTTAGGAAATTGCGATTTAATTACATTTTATTTTATGATTAAAACCATTTTCCTTAATGTAGAGTGACTCTTTGTAAATCACCAAAGAAAAATCAATAGCCCTTAAAATACCGCAAATGCATTGCTAATCCAAAGTCACATTGACTCTTATGACGTACCTAAAATGATGAATTGCAAATTGCATTTAATGGTAAAATTATTATTAGTAGTGAAAAAATTTAAGGCAATGACTTAAATGTCATTAAGGTCTTCAAGTCAAGCTGCTAGCATTTGCGATTTCTAGTCGTGTGTCTTCAATCTTTTTTAAACCAGGACCCACAAAACATCGTCATTATATTTGTAACCCCGCAGAGTACTGACCTAAGATTGTATAAAATAAACAAAAACGTTTACTGTAAAAACAAAAGGTTTGCTGAAAATCGGGCAGAAGCAATTTTTTACTAAACAAGAAATCATCTGAACCATATTGAATAAGAATGTCGAGGAGCTCACTGTGCCAATTTTAGCAAAATCGAGCAATAAACGTGCTTTTATTGTCTCAAGAACCTAAATCGGGAGATCGGTATATATGACAGCTATATTCATATCTGAACCGATCTGGAATTGAAAGGGGATATCGAGGAGCCTAACACAACCCGCTATACCAAATTTCTGCGAAATCCAAACCTGGACTGATCTTGGCCAAATTAAACAAGGATGTCGAGAGGCCTAAAACAACTCACTGTCCCAAATATCAGCGAAATCGGATAATAAATGCGTCTTTTATGGACCCAAGACCCTAAATCGAGAGATCGATCTATATGGCAGGTATTATCTGACCAATCCGGGCCGTATTGAACAAGCATTTCCGCGAAATCGAATAATAAATGTAGCTTTAATGGGATCGGTCTGTATGGGGGCTATATCAAGATATAGTCGGATACATCCCATTTACGAACTTAACCTGCCTATGGACAAAAAAAGAATTTGTGCAAAGTTTCACCTCAATATCTCCATTTTGAAAGACTGTAGCGTGTTTACAAGAGACCGACGGACGGACATGGCTAGATCGTCTTAGATGTTTACTACTAACAAGTATATATATAACTAGCCGAACCGGGCCCGCTCCGCTGCGCCTTTAACTCTCTAATATCTTTTTAGGGTGGGGACACTTTGCCCTGAATCGGAAAGCACTCATTGATGGGTGACGGTTCCTGGTGTTTTTAAAAATTAGGGTAATGAGCAGTGCTTTTTAGGGGAGGGATGGCACCTCAGACATTTCGACTCAAATATGGAAATCAAATTCGTGCTGCACTTCCAAATCCCTTTAATTTGATCCCTATATTGCCATGGCCGGTAAATATGAACCGTTTGAAGGGTGTTTTTGGGGCTGGGGCGGCCACCGGCACTTTACACTGAAAATATATATTAAATTCGTTCTTTATTCCCAACTGAAATGAAATTAAAGGGTGCTTTAGAGCGTACCCCAAAACATTTGGCTCCAAAATTGGATATCAAATTAACTCTCAAATACCTTCCATTTGAGTCCCATTTTGTCATAATAGGTCAAATAAGCCATTTGACGTATCTTTAGGAGGAAAAACGCCACCTAGTCTTGAACGCAAATTTTAATACCATATTCGTAATCTACTCCCAAATACCTTTGATTTGAGCCACATATAGCCATGGTCGGCTAATATACCCATTTGGGGGTATTTGGGGGTGGGCGACCTCCCATTACTTGAACCTAATGTTTTATACCATATTTGCGATCTACTGCCTAATAATTTTCATTTGAGTCCCATATTGCCATGAACTTCGAATATATCTGTTTAGAGGAGTTTTGGGGTTGGGGCGGCCCGATGCGTACTTAGACTTAAATTTTAATAACATATTTGTATTCTACTCTCCAATGCCTTTCATTTGATACCTATATTGTCTTGATCGGTCCACTTTTGATTTTGGTTTGTATTTTTGGGGTAACGGGGGAGGGTCCGGCTTCCGTCTGATATCGAATAATTATATAGCCTATGTTTCCTTCCAGACCAACCTACACAATATGCGAAAATTTCGAGAAAATCGGTTCTGCCGTTTTTCAGTCTATATATTCTTTACTCTTGAATACCTTTCATTTGAATCCCATATTGTGCCGATTGGTCCACTTTTATTTTTGGGTAGTACTTTTGGGGTAAGGGGGAGGGTCCGCCCCCCTCCCGATATCAAAAATTTGTATAGCCTATGTTTCCTTCTAGACCAACCTACACAATCTGAAATTTCATGGTACACAAATTGAATTTTATATATAAGATTTATAGGGTCGGAAATGGATATTTCGATGTGCTGCAAACGGAATGACAATATTAATATACCCCCATCCTTCGTTGGTGGGTATTAAAATATATACAAATATTCCTATATATTTGTGTATATTTTAATACCCATCCAATGCTTTAACTATGCTAGAATGTTCAGAAATTTAAAAATGTTAAAACTAATATCAAATTAATTTGTCAAAGTAGACATATTTTTTAACTGATCTCTATTATTATTCCCAAATATTTATGTTATAAAGATTTGTTCATAGATTTTGAATGTATCACCCAATTTTCCATAATAAGGGCAAATATGTCAGAATATACATGCAATTTTTGCTACAAACTATTGTCTCTAATACATAGCTTCAACAATCAAATACAAGAACAATGAACGCTTAAAGAATTGCTTTAACCTCAGAAGGAGGAGGGCATAATAAAATGAAAAAAAAAAAATAATAAATAAATAAAATATTATATTTCTTGTACGAAACATTTTCATACAATGCTTATTACGAACGATGAACAACGAAAACTGCAAGTGTAGGCGAAAAATTAATAAAATAAAAGCACACAACAACAAACCGTCAGTGGCATTTATAATAATAACACAATAATAAAAATATAAAAACAATCTTTGTTGCACTCATTATTCTATGCAATGCGAATGCCAGACACTCATGGCGTTAAGTTTGGGTAAAAAGAACGTCTTGACTATAACGTACAACAACACTTGGATGCTCTTTAACCAAGTAGTTCTCTTAGCACAGCTGATTCTACAAAAACCATTTCTGCTCTTAAGCTATCTCACTGAGTGTTCTTTTTTCTCTTTTCCGTTATTTTTATTTACAGCATTGACAACAACCGTTTACAACAAAAACAAATAAAAAAAACACTTTTGCATGCGAGGCGGTAGTTATTTTTCTTTGCTGTGTTATTTAATTTTTAAAACAAAAATAAACAACAACAACAAACCATAAATCATTGCCAATTAAATTATATATTTATTTTGGTATTTAAAAACGGCCTGTTTTTAAGAAGAACAACAAAACAATCATTAATCTAAATTCCAGATTTTGAGATGAGCGGACGAGATAATCGGGGCAGTGGGCATCAGCCCCTGGGCAATGCTATGGGTAAATTAAAGGATCGGTTGTCAAGGGTAAGTATAAAACTATTCTTTTAATTATTTTTTATATTGATCAATAGACATTTTTTTTTGAAATTACACAACTTTGTTTAAAAGTTCTTTCTTTCCGTAAGAAAAAGTAAATAAAACCGTAGACCTTGATAAAGATAATCTAGGTTCCTCAACAAAATGACAAGATAATTTTGGATACAAAGGATGGTATTATCTTAGGCACTGACCTCTGACCTGGTCAAGCATTAAGAATGTTCATTAATCAACATTTTTTACGGTTAACCTATGAAAGGAAAATTGATGTTATCTATCTTTAACAATATCCTACTCCCCCTTTGACAACGACAAAACTATTTTCGCTTTTAAAAATGCTTACGTCAGCTAACTCTTTGAGTTACTCAATCCAAGATTAGTTTAAATTTTGTTTACAGAGTGACCCTGTATTCGAGGCTTTGTGCAGAGCCATCTATTAGAATTTAGTTTTTATGAATTTCGACTACTTCTGCTCTTGTAAAGAAGTTGGCGTTTTCTCAGTAATGCCAAATTTGAAATGTAACAGTCCAAAATTAGATTCAATTTCGTTTATGGCGCGTACCTTCCTTCGAGATCAATAGACGGACTATAAGCCTTTGTACAGCGCCTTCTACTGGAAAATAGTTCTAATAGAACTCAACAATGTACATCTCCTTGCGTAGAAAAGCTGATGATATCTGAATAATAATGCAGAAAACTGACTTTGCGCGTGAGAAGAAGAATATTCGCCCTGCCATTCATTTACCTCAAAGAAATTATGTCGCACAGTGGGGAAAAATCAAAAAAACTTGTAAAAATATGTTGTGTGAGAAAGGAAAAAGATATCGCTTTGAAATTGTTAGAAATGGTTAGAGCCAAGGTGTTAACGAGATTGTGTGCAAAATTTCAAGGGATTAGGTTGTCCTGGCGCCTTTTGACTGGCACCTAAAGTTGGGCCCCTCGGTATTTTGAAAAAAATTTTGGGCTGCCAATGTTTCATTAGGGTTCCAATTTAAAAATTTTTGTTTTGCTGGGTAATGCTCAAAAATCAGTTGAAACTCTGAGCTCCCATTTGTTTGGCGTTCATCGTCATTACGAGAAGCTCAGCTAAGAGCTATCGGGCGAGTCCACAGGTTGCGTTTAGTGAAAGGCTTTGTATACGGTGTAGCTGCAATTGAAGTCGCCGACAAACAGCGGTATCGAAGGGAGTCTCCGTGAGAGGCCGGATGGCAACGGTTCTTGCTTAAATACTGAGCGCCAGTAATATTCGATCTATTGAGGTCTTTTAATAACCAATGGCCATAACGTTCCCGCGGCGATCGGTGACTGAAACGAGCTTGAATCGCTACCTCCACATACAAATGTGACTACAACATCATCAAAAACAACTGATTTCGAAAACTGTAAAACACTCAGAATTTCTTTTGAGTCTCTCGTTATGGCACATTGCTCTCTCTCTCTGAGAGAGTAGCAGTATAGTTCGAATAGCAGTAGTAGCAGCACAAGTAGCAGTATAGTTCGAATCTACCCTGCCCACCGCATTCATAGTGTCCAGAAGGGAAACTTGGCCGTATTCTGTCTACCCGTGCGGCTCATCTACTCGTTGTTAAATGCCGTCTCAATATTCCCGAAGGCCACCATTGCGTACTCCTTCATTTGGAGAAACGTCTCAACTATAAGTATAACAGCGTGAGGACCGTCTTCTCCTACCTGCCCTTGAGTTATGACTGAAATTCTTCGACGTCAGATCTATCTCACCTCCAATCTTTTTTTTGTTAAAAAAATTGTTTTGTTTGAAATGTCAAATACCACGTTTGGTAATTAGCATTACATTTACATTTACATTTACGATACATTTGTTCTACATTTACACTACATATACAAGAGCATAACCAGGCCTTAACTACTTTTCTACTTAGTAATTGACTGCGAATCCCAAAGTCGACTTTCGATTAACCGATTGGTCGACTTCAATGATTCAATGATTATTGACCCTTTTAGACAGCACATCATGACCGTACTCATCGTGTATACGTCTTGATTACAGGTTTTGCCAAAAATGGTACATGGATTTTTTCTTTTCTTTGATTTTATTTAATTTTTTATACTTCTCATTTCTTAACCTTATTTGTCAAAAAACGTGTTTTTCAATATCTGTTAATTAAAGATTACACATTTCTTTGTAAACGATAGACGTCATCTATCGAAAAAAAAATCAAAGGATTTTGATTTTTCAGTCATGACTGATGGTTGTGTGTTCATGTGACACATAAACCCTTGATATATTCATTTACAGGTAGTGGCAGTTGCCCAACAACAGTTGGCAGTTGCACTATCTGTCAAAATCAGTGATTAATGCAACCCTGATTTTGTGTATGTTACTAGTTCGCGCCATTTTTCGTTGTTTGTGTGTGTTATGATTCTTAACTATAATAGCCGCACACACAACCAAAACTCGTTGACAGATTATGCACTTAGCGAGAAAAAATTGTAATCAGCTGTTTACGGTACAATACCTGGTAATTATGTCATGCATAAACTTTTGTTTTCACCAATTCTATCAGATGTGCCATGTAAACTCAGCATAAAATGTCGAATAGTCGAAAAGAAAGCTGCACAGAGAAAAAAGGCTGCATAGAGATATTAGTCTAAAATTTTGCAAGCGACATTTTCTCGGCATGGTAAAATTATATTCAAATCCATGGACGAATTGAACAATATTTTATAGTAGCTCCCATATAAGGGTACATTTCACATATAGAGATTTTTGCATCGAATTTAGCGAAGTCTAGATGGAATTTAGAATAGATAGACTCCGATTTGGTGAAGACGGTCTGTTTTCGTAGTTAATTTCATTTTTGAAAATGGTTTTTGATAATGCCGAATACATAAAATCGGATGAAACAGATATGATTTTGTGTTTCTTTTGGAGTTTTATAGAGGAAGTGATAAAGAATAAAAGTCCGTTTCCCATTTGTGCAATAAAATGTGATGTTCTACTGGGGTTTTAACATTCAGAACAACACTAGTTTAATGTCGTCTAGGTAATATAAACCATTTCAAGCATTAATTCAACTACAAGTACAAGGGGAAAGTAAACGGGAATGGGGAAACTTTTGCAATAAGCCATATTGGTTTTAAGATAGCGTGGTGGTTTCGATATAAAAATGCGCCAATTTTACATTTAGAATCCTTATAACTCCTTTTTAAGAAAATACAAACAAATGATTCTATCTTCATGGCAAAAGTCTACAAAGACTTATAGGAAATCAAAAATTATTAAGAAAATTTTCGACAAAAAGTCCAAACATCTACTTTTTGCAAAAGTCTACTTTGATAAAGTCGAAAAGTGAAATTTTAGCTACAATAAGTCGAAAAATCGATTTTTACTATTTTGATAAAAGTCGACTTTTTGTCACAACTTGGGATCCCTAGGGGATCACGACAGCCGGTTCCACATTCTACAGATGTATACTAAAACTCCATAATTTGTGGTAAGATATAAAATATTGAGAAACTGAATGTTCAAAGCAAAGAACTATTCTAGAAGCTGTGATTAGGTGAGGCTTGGGAAACAGAACAAGATTCAGGCTGCGATAGCCATGAAATATTGCCTGAATTGGTACAAATAAAAGGTTGACCTTATGGGATAAGCCAAACTTAATTTCAAAGGTTTTTTTATGGAAGAAAAAAGATTGTTCCTTGTACAGACTACAGTTACTTGAAAAGATGTGATTTTATCAACTAATCTTGAGCTTTAATTGTCTTAGCATTTCGCAAAAGTCAACTTCAAATACAGGTGGTCAGGGTGGATTTATTAATAAAACCAATGCATAATCGAATTAATATTTGCCATCGTGAAATTGACTTCATTGGCAAGCTTTTAAAAAAAGTCCGAAATTGATTTCGTTGTCATTTCCGGAAAGAATTATGGCTACAGTGAATTCGGTCAAGATTTGAATGACAAATTGATAATGATAATATTGATATACTCACATTTATTTATGTGTTTTTAACATAACAACAAATCCCAGAATTTGCCCGAGATGCTCAGGGAAAGGAAAATTGATTATTAAGTCTTTCACTCTATATACTACATATATGTATGGAACTGGATCAAGTTGGAACCACTTTAAACTTGCAAATGCATCTCAAAACAAAACCGAGGAACTGCGGGCATCCCATCAGCGAACATGTTGGTGTTGGATGATTGTCGAGGGCTTATCAATTGAAAATTGTTAATTCAATTAATAATAAATAGGAAAATATTGAAAGACAACGTAAACACTGATTGCACAACGGTTAAGCTTTAAACAAGTTGTGTAATTGCAAAGAAATCGAATCCGTAGCAATCCTTAATAGTAGTATAGAGTATAAAAAAAAAACGTTGTAAAATTCATTCTTTCGTTAGCAGGAGGAACAACCATATCAAAGGGTGGACTTGGATGAGGGTACTTTATCGACCTCGAATACTGCCACCAGTCTTGATACCATATTGCCTGAAGATCCCTTCCTGTTTCCAGCACAGAATAGGCCACCAACAACACAGTTGTCGCCACAGCAGCGTCAGCAACGTTTCGAAGCTGAATATCCTTTGCAGTTTGGCCCCATCATCGAGGCCGATGACATAAACGAACCTCCTTTGCCAGTGAGTCAAAAGGCGAAAAACACACAAGAACCTTTGCCCTTGCCCCTACCACCACCTCCCGCCCATCATTCACACAGGGATCAGCACACCCGCAGTGTAGTCTCAACCGAGGATCTACAGCGCAGCAGACAATCGCTGAAGGGTTCACGAGTATCCTTTGAGAAACGTGCAGGAGCCAACAACGAAAGCAGTGACGAGGATAACTTTGAAGAACGGCGCACAGGTTTCCAAAAACAAAAAGCCCTAAGCAGTGCAGATCACAAGGGCATACTTAAGGATTTGAAAACTATTTTAGCCAATGATAATAGGCGTCAGTTTCAATCGAAAAAACATGTTTCATTGGACCTCAAAGGTACCCGCCATCTAAAAGATCTGCTCAAGGATTCATCATCAGAGGAGGAGTTTCGCAAAAACCGCCGAGATTTTCAGGGACGCAAACACCAGAGTTTGGATCCTCGTGTGAGTTTCAAATTGGAAAAAGTCTTGCAAGGCTCCAGCACCGATACTGACGAGGAGAACGATGATGTGGAGCAGAAACATCTAATATACCGTCCCAAAGATATCACCAAGCCATTGGTAATCGATCTTAAAGATTTGGAGAGTGAAAGTGAAGAAGATTACGATTTGTCCAGGCAACATTTCCAACAGCAGCGTTCCATTAGCACAGACTCTAGGAAAAGGTAGGTGATGCAAAAAGGTTGCAAAAACTTTTACAACACGAACTTAAAAACTTTTGTATTTTTAATAATTAGCATTCGGTTTTACGAAATGGATGAAATCGGACGCAAAAAAGGTGACAATTTGCGTCAATCCGTACCTTTTATTAGACAAATCACCGAAGATGGCAAGCCCAAATTGGAGGTGTATCGACCAACAACCAATCCCATATTTATTTGGACTCAGGTAAGTTGTATATGCAAAACAAAAAAAATGTTAGTTCAAAAGCAAAAATCTTTAAAAAGGAATAATTTTTTATTACTTATATTCGAATAGTTTTAGTTAAGAATTTTAAAGCAAATTCTACTTTCTTTTTAAAAAGAAATTATTTTCTTAATAAAGAAATGGTCAGATTTAAATTAAAACAATGATGAGTTGTTTAGAAACGGAATTCTTAGTTTTGTCTCGCTAAAGTTTTGGCCTTGTAAAAAATTTACTAAAGAAAACCATTCAAAACTTTCAAACTTGTTATGAAGAATTGAAAAGGCATTCGTTAAAGGCCACCCTACCAAACACCAAAAAAATATCTGTGGTGGTTATCTACTCACTAATGGTAACCACATTTGTGAGGTATGCAGCCGGTCTCTTATCATTGAGTGAATCGGATCCTTATCGGAATGATCATAGGGAAATTTGCAGAGCCAAGGCGAGTTTATTCGGAGTCCGATTTGTGAAGGAGAGGAAAAAGAAAATAGGTGTTAGTATGTGTCTACTCCGCGTGAGCTCTAAGCAGTAAATATGTATGTCCTCCCTAGGGCTGCAGGGTCGGACCCTTTAGTCTAGGCAAAGGTGATCAACATCGAATCGCACTCCGATTCCGCAACCTTGGTTGATACACAGAAATAACCGCGTTAAGAATCTTATCGTGTCCCTGTTTGAACCATTCCGTCCTCACGATATACTTGAGGATGCTTCTAAGAGAAACGTTTCCTAGATTAATTAGATGGAAGAAGAACCTCCTTGTGAGGGTGAAGAACCTTTGCCCCAGTAAATAGAATTGGTGTTAGATTGGCCCAACCCTAACCTCATCAAGGCAGCTTCTATTGTAACACTAAGCGCGCCTGAGAGCATCACCACAGCACGGGATAGCTGTGAGCACGCTACAGGCTGGATCATTAAGGTCCGATCTGTATGGTGTTCATTACTGTCACGAGAAGCTTAGCTGCGAGCTACCGGACGCATCCACAGGTTGCGGATAGTGGAATGCTCCATATGGATATGGTCCTTTGGACAGGAACGAGCTTGCTCACCTGCAGGAGCTTGACGAGGATCGCCACCTCTACATGAAAATGTGGCTACAACGACAACATGAGTATACAATGTATACTTTCCATAACCTTTTTTCTTTAATTTTAGATATAAAAGGCCATGCCAGTCATGTGCACAGTGGTAGCACATTATTAGTAACTCAGACACATTTCGAAATGTATACCAATGGATGATACATTCTTTACAGTAATATTCCACAAATTAAAATCATCTCTTCCAACTAAAAAATTCAAAAAAAAATGCCTAAAGTAATCAAAACAAGTAACAGGCAACCATAAAAAGGAGCATAGAAATTTTGTTTTTTTAGCAGACTTGTGTACTCAAAACAGCACAGTTTGCTAACAGTAAGAAATGTTTGCTAATACAGCAGCCCTATGTTTGTTGAAATAGCAGTAATGTCTACTTTCCCATTTTCAGCAGACAAAACCTGCTGTTTTAGCAAACATTTTTGCTGTTTTAAATAAAAAATTTGGTTGAGTGTAAGGTTGTCTCAATCTCACGATAGGTCACATGGCGATCTTGGAATATCAGTTGGCGCACAGCATCAATGGTTTTTGGAACAACAACTAATTTTGGACGACCTTCACGAAATTCGTGTTGGAGTGAACTACGAGCTAAACTACGATAAAAACTGGTCCTTCGTTGCCAAAAATCGAATAAAGTTCATCGATGCACTGTTGTTGAGTTAATCCACGTCGAAAGTTTTGTAAAACAATCGCACGAACATGTTCACGATTTAATTCCATTTTTTTGGGCGAAATGAATTTTTTAAGTTACTGTAAACAACACAAATAACGCTCGTACGTCAAAACGTTTTGAATACGTATAACTTAAAAGATGTCAAGCTTTACGATAGAGCTGTCAGTTGGCAAATTGCAACACAAGGATTGTACAATTCTAAAATATTAAAGGCAACCCTCGTTTTTACGAAAAGCAATCTTCATTTTGCTTAAACACCTTCTTCAAATTCTCCTTCGAACTTCATTACATTTTTGATGAAAATGGTACTGGAAAAAATGCATTCAACCTATTGCCTCAATAAATGCGCTTGCAGTGGGTTTAGGAGTGAAAATCGGACGATATAAAGGGTGATTTTTTTGAGGTTAGGATTTTCATGCATTAGTATTTGACAGATCACGTGGGATTTCAGACATGGCGTCAAAGAGAAAGATGCTCAGTATGCTTTGACATTTCATCATGAATAGACTTACTAACGAGCAACGCTTGCAAGTCATTGAATTTTATTACCAAAATCAGTGTTCGGTTCGAAATTTTGACAAATTTTGTTCAGCGATGAGGCTCATTTCTGGTTGAATGGCTACGTAAATAAGCAAAATTGCCGCATTTGGAGTGAAGAGCAACCAGAAGCCGTTCAAGAACTGCCCATGCATCCCGAAAAATGCACTGTTTGGTGTGGTTTGTATGCTGGTGGAATCATTGGACCGTATTTTTTCAAAGATGCTGTTGGACGCAACGTTACGGTGAATGAACACATTTCGAACCGAACACTTATTTTGGTAATAAAATTCAATGATTTGCAAGCGTTGCTCGTTAGTAAGTCTATTCATGATGAAATGTCAAAGCACACTGAGCATCTTTCTCTTTGACACCATGTCTGAAATCCCACGTGATCTGTCAAATACTAATGCATGAAAATCCTAACCTCAAAAAAATCACCCTTTATATATATATATGGGAGCTATATCCAACTCTGAACCGATTTCTATGAAATTCACCACTAATATCGATAGTCATATGAAAATCCTTCCTGTCATATATGTGAGCTATATCCAAATCTGAACCGATTTTTTCCAATTTCAATAGACTTCGTCTAGGGCAAAAAAATTTCCATACCAAATTTAAAGACAATCGGATGAAAATGGCGACCTGTAGTTTGTACACAAATTAACATTGACAGACGGGCAGACAGACAGACAGAGGGACATAGCTAAATCGAATCAGAAACTGATTCTGAGTGGGTCGGTATACTTATTAATGGGTCTATCTCTTTTCCTTTTGGGTGTTACAAACAAATGCACTAAGTTAAAATACCCTGCACCACAGTAGTGTTATAGGGTATAATTAATGCATAAATAAAACGCAAGTGCAAAAACAACAGAGTGCCTAAGCTAGCAGATGGTGCCGGCATAAGACCATCCGCTGAGTGATGTTTGCTCGAAAACAACACACGATGTCCGACAAAGAAGTCGTAAAACACAACAAGTAAAAGCATGCTTAGATCGGCCGGGTCGAACCTTACGTCCAGTAATAACAACTAGGACGGTAAGGTCACGAACAGTCTTACAGTGTAAGAAGGAGATAAACGCCTTCTCTGAGAATGGCAAAATCCGCATCATTTGGGCGCCGGGCCATAACGAAGTAAGGGGAAATGAAAGGGCGACGATTGGGCGGTGAAGGACTGCCGTCCGAACCCGAAGCCAACATTGTGGAACAGCGAAACGGTCGGTAGGACGGCGAAAATCCTATGGAGGGGTCCAGGTTGTGAAAGGACGAGGCTATTACTGAAAGGAAGTACGAAGGAGGTCAGTATAGCTATTGGTATCATAACGGGACACATAGAACTATGAGCTCACTTGTGTAAAATCGGTGCGGCAAGTGATAGTATGTGTAGGGCATGCGGGGAAGATGATGAGACGTTGGAGCATTTCCTTTGTCATTGCGCGGCTTTCGCGTCTAACATATACCGGCACTTAGGTGGAGACACAATAGCAGACATGACCCAACTTAGGGGATTGATATTGAAAACAATTAAGGATTTTGTAAGTAGCACGGAATTCCTTACTTAAAATTTTCTTTTTAGAGGTTAGCCGATTACTGGCTTAGGTGTATGTCCATAGTGGCATGGATCGGAAAAATATCTGCACCCTCTTTTCAACCTAACCTAACCTAACCTTGTTGCGTCTCAGATGAATATTTTGATGTGTTATAAACGAAATGATGGAATAAGCATACCCCCCATCCTATGGTGGAGGGCATAAAGACTGAACAATTATCAACACGATCGGGCAACGCTCATTCTATTGTCTTATTAGCATGTGTTTTTAGCTAACTTACTTTTTAAGTAGCATGCGACACTACACTTGCTATGGCACAAGTGGCGTGATTGAGTGGCAATTATTGGGTCTCATGCAGTTCTTCGCTGGACACATACCATAACCGCAACATCACGTCTGTGAAACATCCCCAAACCGAACATGTTTGCCGTCTATGGAAATATGGGGCTCAAATGAAAGGTAATTGGGAGAAGACCACGAATCTGATATCAACATTCGGGACCAACTGTCTAGGGGACGTCCCACCCCCATAATATCCCCCAAATAGGACACATTTGCTCGCCACGACAATTTGGGTCTTAAAGAGAGTGGAGCTCGATATTGATAGTTTTTAGGGTCCATATCCCAAACTGGACATATTGGCTTTCTTTTGCAATAAGGGGTTTAAATAAAAGGTATTTGAGATTAGAAAACGAATTTGATATCCAATTTTAAGGCCAATGGCAATATGGGGTTTAAATAAAAATGATATTTGGGAGTAAAGCACGATGCTGATTTATTTTCATGGCTTAGTGTATGGGGGACATATTTTTCCGACAAGGTCAGCGTGGGGCTCAAATGAAAGGAATTGGGGAGTAGAGCATGAAATTGAAACCCACTTTCGCGACCAATTTTCTGGGGATCTACCCCTTCCCCAAAACAAACAGCAATTATTTACTGTCCATCGCAATATAAGGCTTAAATAAAAGTATTTGGGAGTAGAATACGAATCTGATATCCAAATAGGGGACCATGCATTGTATTTGGGGCACCGCCCTTACCCTAAACACCCCACGAAGAGTACAAATTTACCGATCATGGCAATATGTTGCTCAAATAAAAGGTATTTGAGATTAGAGTCTCCCCCTTCCCTAAAACAAACAGCAATTATTTACTGTCCATCGCAATATAAGACTTAAATAAAAGTATTTGGGAGTAGAATACGAATCTGATATCCAAATATGGGACCATGTATTTGGGGCACCGCTCTTCCCCTAAACACCCCACAAAGAGTACAAATTTAACGACCAAGCCAATATGTTGCTCAAATAAAAGGTATTTGCGATTAGAAACCGAATTTGATAACCAATTTTGTGGCCAAGTGTTGGGGTGGCGCCTCATCCCATAAATTCCTCTTAAACCAATGGCAATATGGGGTTTAAATAAATGGTATGGTATATTAGAGTATGAAACGATGCTGATATTATTTTTCAGGGCTAAGTGTCAACTCCGAGAAAACGGCTAAATCGGACATACGTTTTACCAATCATGGCAATATGGGACTCACATGAAAGGCATTAGGGAGTAGAGCACGACATTCATACCCACTTTCAGGACTACGTTTCTGGGGGTCTACACCACCCCCTAAACCCTCCCACCACATTCTTGGGGGTCTTCCTACTCCCAAAATCCCCATGAGAATATCGGGCTCAAATAAAGTCTTTTAAGAATGGAGTACATCTAATATCCAAACTTAGATGACCCTAAAACCGCAGATCGAATTCATAGACCAATAATGATCATATGGGATTCACTAAAAGTTCTTTAATTGAAGTAAATAAATATTCAAAGAATAATTTTGTTCCATATAAAGTAAAAGAAGGCCCAGCGGAACGGGCCCTGTCCAGCTAGTCACTTTCTTAATATAAATTTCCACACATTACAACACACATCTTAAATTTAATTCTTCTTTTATTCAATTAAGAAAAGTATCTTCTGCAAGAGTGAGAAATATTTTATAATCCCTGTCACACAAAGTCATAAAGTAGCTGCAGGTAATAAATATCTCTAGCGATGAGTGATTATTATTCAATCATACCTCTATCAAACGAATTCTATAGGCTGACCATGGCGGTGGCATTCCATGAGACACTATTGCGAAAAGCAGCCATCAGCAGTTCAGTGTCAGTGTGAACTTTTAACTGTGGCGTTGTTATCATCTGCCTTTAATGGCCTGCATAGAAACCCCAAGACAAGCAACACAACAAAAAATTAAAAAGAAATCCTTCAGATGTTCACAAGTGTTGAGCTGTAATCAAACATTCATCGATTGCATGCAAATTTCTAGCTTCTAAAAGCCCAAGTACAGTGTAATTCTCCAAAGCGAAAGCGAAAAACGTGGCGGGAAAGAAGGTTCAAAACACGGAGTACCTTTTTGTGGTAGATAGAGCGTAATAACTACGTAATTGGATTGTTTATTGTGATTATCTTTCCTTTCTCCACTAGTGCAGCATCTATTTGAATGCCTTTCAAAAATCTTATCTCCTCAACGTTTATTGTATTGTATTTCATTTATACTTATTTGCTTTTTTCTGCTTTTCACTGGACATCAACATCACATCGTTTGGCGCATTAAATGATGAGACTTCGAGCATATGAATGCAACGTGATGTTGAGAGCAGCGCTTTTAAGGAATAAAAACACCCAACAAAGAGCGTTTTCACATGCCTCCCACAGATTACGGAGGTGATCGGTGCAGATATGCATGAAATGAAATTAGGAGCCATGATCCCCGAGGTTGATGACAAATCTTTCTATTTGGGGTTTTTCTTCTCAGAGCCGCCTTAAGGCGATTTTAGCTGATTGTGTTTGCATTTACCCTATCTGAAATTGATGCGTTACTATTTATTTTTGTCAGCGAGTCTCTAACCCTACCTCTCACTCCGCAACGTTGGATTTTCTACGTCAAAATCAAACTATAAATTAATGTGTGTTTGCTTAGGAGAATTAAGATCACTTTGTAATCATTTCACTTTTATTTGTTTTTTTTTTTTTCAAAATCATACAAAATTCTGATCTTACGGATGTGTCACCTAATTCCTCAAGCGTTGTTTTCTTTCTTTGTGCATTGTTCAGTTCCTGCTTAACTTTCGAGCGGGTTGCAGTTTCCACAAGCGGTTCAAAATCAAAAAAAAAAAATAGTGCGAATAAATTTGTTATAAATGTGGAAATAGTCTCGAGATAAAGGCAGTTTAGTAGCAAACGTTTAAGTGACCTTACTTTCATTTTTTTTTTATCTCTCAAACAAGTTAGCAAAACGTAACAAAACAAATCGAAAAACAAAAAACAAAAAATTTCTAAAACTTTGGATTTTCAAAGTGTGGAGGTGTTGCTGAAACCTTAATTCTTGACATTTTTATAAAAAGTTCCATTACAAAAAGTTTGGAAAAAAAAAACAAAATGAAAATATTAATGAGAGCCGACACTCATGTGTCGTTCCATTTGCCTGAGGATGCTCCTGCTGCAAAATGCACCTTTTCCCAGGTGAATTTCCTTATAACACTAAAATAACCACCATCAATGCCAACTTTTTTTTTCTTTTTGAAGTTTTCCCCCTACGCAAATATTAATGTAGTTTGTGTGTTGTTGTTGTAATTACAGGTTTTGGCAGCCTTCAGTGTTTCACTTGGTTCCTTGGTAGTGGGCTTCTCATCAGCCTACACATCGCCCGCCTTGGTGTCTATGACAGATCGCAATATTACCTCATTCGAAGTTACACCACAAACGGTAAGTTGCCTTTTTTTTAAGTATAAATGAAAATTTTTTGAATATGAATATTAGAATCGATCGGCACACAATCTTATATATAAAAGGGGGAAGGGGGGCGGACCTTCCCCCTTACCACAAAAGTACTACCTAAAAATAAAAGTGCACCGATCAGGACAATTTGGGATTTAAATGAAAGGTATTCAGGAGTAGAGTACGAATTTCATATAAAAAATTGAGTTCAACTGGGGGGCCGCCCCAACCCCAAAAACCCCCTAAAATAGGGTTTTTTTGGACGATAATGACAAATATGGGACTCAAATGGAAGGAATATGGTCAGAAGGGAGAAAAAGGCTTTATAATTTGTTGATTTCGGAAGGGGCGGAGCATCCCCCCGTTACCCAAAAGCACCATCCAAAATCAAAAGTGGACCGATAGGTATCAAATAAAACGTATTGGAAAATAGAATACGAATATCGTATTAAAATTTGGGTCTAAGTACCCATCGGGCCGTCCAAAACCCTCCAAATGGCTATATAGACCAATCACGACAACATAGAGCTCAAACGAAAGGTGCTTGAGAGAAAAAACGAATTTGATATCCAATTGAAGAGCCATGTGTTCGGGACAAAGTCCCTGGGGCGCCTATGACGCTTAACGCCTGGGTTCGAATCCTGGCGAGACCATCAGAAAAAATTTTCAGCGGTGGTTTTCCCCCCTAATGCTGGCAATATTTGTGAGGTACTAAGCCATGTAAAACTTCTCTCCAAAGAGGTGTCGCACTGCGGCACGATGTTCGGACTCGGCTATAAAAAGGAGGCCCTTATCATTGAGCTTAAACTTGAATCGGACTGCACTCATTGATATGTAAGAAGTTTGAAATGCTAGTGTTGTATGCATTTCATAGAGGTGCTTTCGCAATTTCTTCGACTTTGAAGCCCTCACACCTAAAGATTTCTGGTGATGATGACCCCTCTCTTACCAAGAGGTCGAAACGCGTAAAATCGTGGTTTTGTGGTGTATATCCTTGAGCTTTAAATTTTTCATTGTATAAAATGTTCGATCGTTAAACTTAGCTTGAAGTTCATTAGAAAAGTGATCCCCGTCCTAATAAAAACTTCCTTTTTTTGCAGGCATCTTGGGTTGGTGGTCTCATGCCCCTGGCTGGTTTAGCTGGTGGCATATGTGGTGGACCCTTAATTGAATATTTGGGACGTCGCAACACCATTCTGGCGATAGCAGTACCCTTTATAGTATCATGGTTGCTAATTGCCTGCGCCATAAATGTGGCCATGGTATTGGCTGGACGTGCTTTGGCTGGTTTCTGTGTGGGTATAGCATCTCTATCGTTACCTGTTTACTTGGGTGAAACTATACAGCCGGAAGTTCGAGGTACTCTGGGTCTTTTACCCACAGCCTTTGGTAACATAGGCATTCTGATATGTTTTGTTGCGGGCACCTACATGGATTGGTCAATGTTAGCCTTCTTGGGTGGAGCTTTGCCGGTGCCATTTTTGATATTAATGTTCCTTATACCCGAAACACCACGTTGGTATGTCTCACGCAATAGGGAGGAGAGAGCTCGCAAAGCTTTAGTATGGTTGCGAGGCAAGCAGGCTGATGTGGAACCAGAACTTAAGGGTTTAATGCGTTCTCAGGCCGATGATGATCGCCAGGCTAAAAACAATCAATTGATGGAATTATTGAAGCGCAACAACTTGAAGCCACTGTCCATATCTCTGGGTCTGATGTTCTTTCAACAATTCAGTGGTATCAATGCTGTTATCTTCTATACTGTGCAAATTTTCAAAGATGCCGGTTCAACGATTGATGGAAACATTTGCACCATTATTGTGGGCATTGTGAATTTTGCAGCCACCTTTATTGGCATAGTTTTGATTGATCGTCTGGGCAGAAAAGTAAGTTTATTTTATAGTAAAAGTTTTTTGTATTTACATTTTCACATTTTTCCATACATCTTTTAGATACTTTTGTATATCTCGGCAACTGCTATGATCATCACCCTCTTTGTTTTGGGAGGATTTTTCTATTGCAAAGCTAGTGACATGGATGTCTCCAATGTGGGCTGGCTGCCTTTGGCCAGTTTTGTGGTCTACGTATTGGGCTTCTCCTTGGGTTTCGGTCCCATACCTTGGCTAATGATGGGCGAAATTTTGCCTGCCAAAATTCGTGGCTCTGCAGCTTCTGTGGCGACAGCATTTAATTGGACATGTACATTTATTGTAACCAAAACCTTCCCCGATATGATTGGTAAGTAGAAAGTTTTGCCAAATATAATGAACAAAAGGTGTAGTACGTTCCCACAATGTCTCTAGGTCGAAAAAGTCACCTGTGCCAAATGTCAAGATCAAATGCAAATTTGCAAAATTTGCCCTTTCACAGAAAATGTTCTCAGTTTAAATGTTTGGTTGTTTTGTTGATGTAGCCACATTTTCATATGGAGGTGGCGATCCTCGTCAAGCTACTGTATGTGAGCTAGCTCGTTCCGATGCAAAGGACCGATTGCCGCGGGAACAAGGTGGCCATTGGTTATTTAAAGGCGCCAATAACTCGCCTTATCATATCGAGCGTCATAGGCACCAAGTATTTGTGCAAGATCCGGTGCCGCTCGGCCTCTCACTGAGACTCTCCGCTCGATACCGCTGATTGTCCGCGACTGCCGTTGCAGTTACTCCGTATGGATCATTCCACTATCCGCAACCTGTGGACGCGTCCACACCACACAGATCTCAATATTCCAGCCTGTGTGGTGCTCACAGATATCCCGTGCCGGGCTGAAATGTTTTAGTTCTGGGCTGCTGTTTTTTTTTGACCGCAGCTGTATGTTTTTGGCATATATGCTAATGGAATAATTGGCTTAGGAGATTTGATTATGAAGGCCACTGTGTCTGTCGTAAATGTTAACATTTCCGCCTATGAAGCTCGGGTATTATCTTCTCACCAATGCTGGCGACATTTGTTAGCAATCCCATGACAGCCGGTTTACGTACCTGATTGACCCCATGAAATCGTTCATGGGCAAGGGTTGCCGCCTCAGTATGCAACACACTGCTACAACATTAACAACATTTGTTAGCCTTAAGTCCTGTAAAACTTCTCTATGAAGTGATCTCACTGAACGGAGAGAATACCGCCTTTGTTTCTTAATGTTCGGATGTTTGTGGTCTAATTTTTACTTAGAAGTCGTTTCTTAAGCGCAGTTACTAAATAAAATAGTGTGCGGCAGAAACTGTGACAAAAATCAAAGCGGAGATGTTCTTAACCCATTAGGGCGACTAGAGTGACCGAAACTGGTTTGTAAAAACCGGTCGGCAAGCTGTTGGATTTTACCAACATTAGGGTGACTAGATTTTTCGAAACCGGTTTGTAAAAACCGGTCGGCAAGCTGTTAGTTTTTCCAAAAATCAGATTTTCGGTGGACCCGTACAACCGGATTTTTCAATCAAAAAAATTAGGTTTTGGTTTTTTTATTGCAACCTAAAAATATGAAATTCTGCCTGGGTTATTGTAAGTCAATTTAAAATTTAGTCTGCTCAAAAGACCGGTTTTTGATTACGAATTGTAAATCTACTTACAGGGCCAAATCTCTGGGTAGCCAGACAACCCATCCCCAAATTGGCCCCAAAACCGGACATTCTTACCGTCCTTGGCAATATGGGGTTCAAAGGTATTTGGGAGTAGATCACAAATTTGATGTTCAAATTGGGGGCGAAATGACTGAGGGGCCATTCCACCCTCAAACGGGACTTATGTTTTTTGTAGTTTATAAAAAATTGAACTTTGTATCGAAACTTCTGGAAAGACCAGAAACAAATTCTTTTAAAGCAAAATGATAGATGCGCAAAAAATGTTTGAGTTGTCGCATTTCCTTCTGTTTCCCGCGGCTTTTTCATATTCCTCAAAATATTTAAGAAAAATATACAAAATGTATGTAGAAAATTGAGACTAAAAAACAAGTAAGAGCGTGCCAAGTTCGGCCGGGCCGAATCTTATATGGATCGCATTTGTCGAGTTCTTTGCACGGTATCTCTTTTAAGGCAAACAAAGAATAATGAATAAGAACTGTTATGTTGGTGGAGCTATATCAAGTTATAGTCTGATTCGGACCATAGGTAAATTGAATGTTGAAGAGCATAGTAGAAGTGATTGTGTAATATTTCAGTCCATTCGAATAAGAATTGCGCAAAATCGGTAGATCGGTTTATATGGGAGCTGTATCAAGCTATGGATCGATTCGGACCATATTAGACACGTATGTTGAAGGTCATGGGAGAAGCCGTTGTACAAAATGTGTGCCAAATAGGATGAGAATTACGCCCTCTAGAGCCTCAAGAAATCAGTATTCCAGATCGGTTTATATGGCAGCTATACCAGTTTTTTTTTACCGATTTGAGCCATACTAAGCGCAGTTGTTGGGAATCATAACAAAATACCTCATGAAAAATTTCAGCCAAATCGGATGAGAATTGCGCCCTCCAGCGGCTTAAGAAGTGATGGTCCAAGATCGGTTTATCTGGCAGCTATATCAGGTTATGAACCGATTTAGACCATGCTTAGCACAGTTGTTGGAAGTAATACCAAAACACCGCGTGCAAAATTTTAGTCAAATCGGATGAGAATTGCGCCCTCTAGAGGCTCAAGACGTCAAGACCCAAGAATGGTTTGTATGCAGCTATATCAAAACGTGGACCGATTTGGCCCATTTGGCGACTTAGAATATCATGACGATCAAGAAATTTCGGCGAAATCGGATTATAAATGTGCCTTTTATGGGGCCAAGACTTTAAATCGAGAGATCGGTCTATATGGCAGCTATATCCAAATCTGAACCGATCTTGCCCAAATTGAAGAAAGTTGTTGAAGAGCCTAACGCAACTTAATGCCCAAATTTCGGCAAAATCTGATAATAAATGCGCCTTTTATGGGCCCAAGACCATAAATCGAGAGATCGGTCTATATGGCAGCTATATTCAAATATAGACCGATCTGTGCCATATTGCATTAATAAATGTGGCTTTTATGTGCCTAAGATCCTAAATCGGTCTATATGGGGGATATATCAAGATATAGTCCGATATAGCTCATCTTTGAACTTAACCTTCTTATGGACAAAGAAAGAAACTGTGCAAAGATTCAGCTCAATATATCTATTTTTAAAAACTGTAGTGTGATTTCAATAGACAGGCGGACGGACATGGCTAGATCATCTTAGATATTTACTTTATAGGATCGGAAATGAATATTTCGATGCGTTGCAGATGGAATGACACAAAGAATGTACCCCCATGTGGAATGTGGTGGGTATAAAAAAAATGTTTAATTTTATTTCATAAGCCACTATGTTTTTACGACATAAAAAATTATTTTTTAACGTTTTATGAGTAATTAGAGAATGTGGGTTTTAATGACTTTGACTAACATTTTGTTTAACTAGTTTCATTAGTTCACTTTTCGCCAATCCAAATTGCATTATCATACCTCTTTCCTAACTCGAACTCGAAATTTTTTAAGACAGTTCTATTTTTGGATATTTTTCTATTCATTCGGCGTTAATGGGTAAAATATATATTGAAGCCTATGATGATCTTTTTTTCAAAGAAAATTTCATTAAAATATATTTAACCACTAAGGACAAAAGTCGAGCGGTGCCAACTGTATAATACCCTAGACCTACCCTATAAGTACAATGTGAGACCTATATCCAATTCTGAACCAATTTTAATGGACCTCGGCGAGAAAATATTTTCAAACTGTAAAAACTATGGTTGACAAATAGCAAAATTATGGCAAATTACCCAAAATCTGACGAACGTATATATAGGAGCTATATCTAATTCTGAACCGTTTTCGAGCAAAACTCCCAAATAATGTGGTAGTCGTCGAGGAAAGCGCTGTGCAAAATTTTGGCAAGATTGGTCAAACAATGCGCTTGCAGTGGCTCTTAGGGTGAAAATCTGGCGATATACATATTTGACAGCTATACCTGAATCTGCGCCGATTTGTTTGAAATGCACCAGTAGTATCGAGAGTCATAAGAAAATCCCTCCTGCAAAATTTCGACAGAATCGGAACACAAAAGATCAATTTTTTCCAATATTTCACAAAATCGGATGAACATGTATATGAGAGCTATATCTAAATCTGAACCGATTTCGAGCAAATTCCTCAGATACTGTGGCAGTCGTCGAGGAAAGCACTGTGCAAAAATTTGGCAAGATTGGTCAAACAATGCGCTTGCAGTGGCTCTTAGGGTGAAAATCTGGCGATATACATATATGACAGCTATATCTGAATCTGAGCCGATTTCTTTGAAATGCACCAGTAGTATCGAGAGCCATAAGAAAATCCTTCCTGCAAAATTTCGACAGAATCGGAACAAAAATGATTACTTTTTTTTCAATATTTCTCAAAATCGGACGAACATATACATGAGAGTTATACCTAAATCTGAACCGATTTCGAGCGAACTCCTCAGATACTGTGGCAGTCGTCGAGGAAAGCGATTTGCAAAATTTTGGCAAGATGTATCAATAAATGAGCTTGCAGTGACTATAGAAGTTAAAATCGGGCGATATATATATATGAAAGCTATATCTAAATCTGATCCGATTTCCATGAAACTCACCAGTAATATTGAGAGTCAAGAGAAAATCCCTCTTGCCGAATTTCGAGAAAATCGGTAAACCAAAGACCATTATATTGCAATATTACTGCAAATCGGACGAACATATATATGGGAGCTGTATCCAGATCTGAAACGATTTTTTCCAATTTCAATAGGATTCGTCTGTAGGCCGAAAAACATGCCTGTACCAAATTTGAAGACGATCGAGTGAAAACTGCGACCTATACTTTGTACACAAATTAACATGGACAGACAGACGGACGGACGGACAGACAGACAGACGGACATAGCTAAATCGAATCAGAAAGTGATTCTGAGTCGATCGGTATACTTATCAATGGGTTTACCTCTCTTCCTTTTGGGTGTTACAAACTAATTCACTAACCTATAATACCCTGTACCACAGTAGTGGTGTAGGGTATAAAAATTCTTTCGCTCTTAACAATTTCCCTATTTGTCAAAAAATGTTTATGTAAATATTTTCAACTTTTATTTGCAGAATCCATTGGAGGTCATGGTGCATTCTGGCTGTTTGGCGTTGTATGTGTGATCGCCATGTTCTTTGTGATTTTCTATGTGCCTGAAACCCAGGGCAAGACACTGGAAGATATTGAGCGGAAAATGATGGGTCGGGTGCGGCGTATGTCCTCAGTGGCCAACATAAAACCTTTGTCATTCAATATGTGAGCAAATGTGATGCCTAACCAAGCGAGAAAACAAGTGCAAACAAAAACAGAATTACAACATTTTCTCTTTTGCAAATCCTCATTATGTATAGTAGAATAAGCGTCATTATCCGAGCAGCCACCTCCTCGTCGTTGTCGTACCACACTCATCATTGTTTCCCCCCCAAAACCACACTCACATTATAATCCCTTCAAATAGCAAAAAATATTAGAAAGATGAAAAAACCAAATATTAGTTGTAAGTAGCAAGTAGTGAGAATCCATTGCCCCATTAAGGCAATTAGTTTTGAAAATAATTGCAAAACACATATCGTCGTATTAGGAAAAAAGCTAAGCTTTTATCGCCATGGTAAATATATGAAATGTCATTATTTTGGATACTGTGTTATGAATGTAACTTTAATTACTTTAATTGTAACTAATAATAATCATAATAATTTATACACGAAACAATTAAACCCATGATAGATAAATGCAAGTGCAAGTAGTTCGGACACACTATGTATCGAAATTATCATTGGATTATGAGAATTGAAAAGTTTTCAGAGTAGCATGTAACTGTAGTGATTTTATTTTTAGTCTGTTTTAATGTGTTTTTTTTACAATACTAAAACAATAGTTCTTATTCGCTTATAGTAATTTGTATTGTTTTTATGAATTAAGTTTAAGGCAAATCATAAAATGTTGTAATGTGCTAAAGAAAAAAAAAAATTAAGCCATACTACTACTAAATGTAAAAATTCTTATTTGAATGTTTAAAATAAAAATAAAAAACAATATGAGTTGTTGCAAATTTTATATTAGACTGTTGGCCTGACTGATCACTCAACCGATCCTGTATATAAAAATCAATTTGTGTTTGTGTGTTCCTTATAGACTCAAAAACGGCTAAACCGATTTTCTCGAAATTTTCACAAATGGTGCATAATGATCCCGTGATGAAAGTAGGGTACTACATTTTTTTATATCTGAAGGGGCCTGATCACTCAACCGACCCTGACTGATCACTCAACCGACCCTGACTGATCACTCAACCAACCCTGACTGATCACTCAACCGACCCTGACTGATTACTCAACCGATCCATTGCGCCGATCCGATATAACGGCCTTTTCTGCCTGTTGTTGCGAAGATCATAAAATTTTATAATATCTGTTTGTTTCCCTATCGAGACGAGCTCGATTATCAGAGATTTTCTTTGCAATGGAAAAGGAAAGCCAGAGATCACAGCACACACCAACCACTATGGGACGCGTTATATAATTTGGTTTAAAATTACCCATCAGCCATATTAGGTGTGAAGGCTTCAGGGGCTTGGGATCAAAAGGAAAAAATGGAGGGTATATGAAAAAATGGGGGGCTGAAAACTGCGCGCAACTCCAAATTTCAGCGAAATCCGGTAATAAATAAAGCTTTTATGGGCCTCGAACCCTTTATCGGGAGATCGGTCTATATGGCAGCCATATCTAAATATGGACCGATCTATTCCATATTTAAGTCAGATGTCGGGAGGCTTAAATTAACCCACTGATTTAAATTTCAGCGAAATCGGGCAATAAATAAAGCTTTTAAGGGCTTCGGACCCTTTATCGGGAGATCGGTCTATATGGTAGCTATATCTAGGCCAATCTGAACGAAGCCTTAAACTAAAAATTTTGCAAAATTTTTATGGGCATTAGATCCTTTATCGGAAAATCGTTCTATATAGCAGCTATATCCAGATATGGTCCGATTTGACCCGTTCAAGAACTAAACCAGCATGCATCAAAAAGACGTATCTGTGCCAAATTTCAGTTCAATATCTCAATTTTTGAAGGCTGTAGAGTGATTACAACAGACGGACGGACAGACGGACAGACACACGGACATCGTTAAATCGTCTTATAATTTTACGACGATCCGAAATATATATACTTTGTAGGCCTAATGGCCCCTATCATAAGGTGGTGGAAAGGTATGTGTTAAAAAAAATAAATAAAATACATCAAACAGTAATTTATTTATTATACCCTACACCATAGGATGGGGATATATTAATTTCGTCATTCTGTTTGTAACACCTCGAAATATGCGTCTGAGACTCCATGAAGTATATATATTCTTGATCGTCATGTCATTTTAAGTCGATCTAGTCATGTCCGTCCGTCGGTCTGTCGAAAGCACGCTAACTTTCGAATTGAAATTTTGCACAAATACTTTTTATTAGTAAATGGGCCGAATCGATCCATGTTTTGATACAGCTGCTATATAAACCGATCTTGGGTTTTTACTTCTTTAGCCTCTAGAGGGCGCAATTCTCGTACAATTTGACTGAAATTTTACACCTGGTGTTTTGGTATAACTTCCAACAACTGCACTAAGTATGGGTCAAATCGGTTCATAACCTGATATAGCTGCTATATAAAACGATCTTTTGTCTTGATTTCTTGAGCCTCTAGAGGGCGCAATTTCCGTCCGATTTGACTGAAATTTTGCACGTGATGTTTTGGTATAACTTTCAACTAAGTATGATTCAATTCGGTTTATAATCTGGTATAGCTGTCATACAAACTTTCAACAACTGTGCTAAGTATGATTCAATTCGGTTTATAATCTGGTATAGCTGTCATACAAACCGATCTTGGATCTTGAATTCTTGAGCCAATGGAGGGCGCAATTCTCATCTGAGTTGGCTGAAATTTTGCATGAAGTGTTTTGTTATGACTTCCAATAACTGTGCTAAGTATGGGGCAAATCTGTACATAACCTGATATAGCTGCCATATAAACAGATCTGGGATCTTGACTTCTTGAGCCTCTAGAGGGCGCAATTCTCATCATATTTGGCAGAAATTTGTACAACGGCTTCTCTCATGATATACAACATATGTGTCTAATATGGTCTGAATCGATTAATAGCTTTATGCAGCTCCCTTATAAACCGATCTCCCGATTTTGCTCCTTGAGCCCCTACAAGGTGCAAATCTTATCCGAATGAACTGAAATATTACACAATTACTTATACAATGTTCAGCATTCAATTATGGTCGAAATCGGACCATAACTTGATATAGCTCCAATAGCATAACAGTTTTTATTCCATATTCTTTGTATGCCTAAAAAAGAGATACGGCGCATAGAACTCGACAAATGCGATCCATGGTGGAGGGTATATAAGATTCGGCCCAGCCGAACTTAGCACTCTTTTACTAGTTTTTTTTTAACACATACCCTTTTTTCGTTGTGATCCTAATAAGCAAATAACGAAATATTATGACGATCGGTTCACGATAACCCGTGCCGACACGATGTTCAAAGTTGAATGTAGTGCTTCTAAGGAATCTGGTTGAGTATTTTAGGTTTAGCATGCAATTGGTAAACTAATTTTATATTTGTATGGGATTTATTATAAAAACACAAATTATACACTGCACCACTACTGTGGCTGTGATTCGGTACATATTTAGATGTAGCTCCCATATATATAACTCACCCGATTTTCACTTATCAGGGCGTAGTTACTACAACTTGCAACTAATTTGCACGATATTTGTTATGAAGCGTTTTATTACCTATCTGAAAGCCTATCCAAATTTCATCAAAAATCGGTTCAAATGTAGATATATCTCTCATATAAAGACAATAGCCGAAGTTAAATTATTAGGTTGTAGTTTCTGTAGGTGAAAACTATAATGGGAAATGAACAAATTTGAACCGATTTTGATAAAATTCAAACGTTCCATATCAAATTTCACACAAATCCGTTGAAAATTGTATTAACTACGCCCTAATAAGTGTAAATCGGGCGAGTTATATATATGGGAGCTATATCCAAATCTGAACCGACCATTATGAAATTTTAAAGCGTTTGTCTCTGCTTAAAAATTGAGATATATGCACATTTTTATGACGTTCGGATAAAAAATGCGATCTCCACTTTAATTACAAAAACCCGACAGTCGGGCTATCAGCATAGGAAGGATATGCGGACAGACGGCCGTAGCTAAGGCGAATCAGCAAGAATTTATGAGTCCAGCTACACATTTTATCACAGCCACAGTCACGGTGCAGCGTACACTTTGTGGTTTTATACTAAATTGCATATAAATGTATACTTAGTTTACCAATTTGCTAGACGTAGATTCCTTAGAAAGAACTACATCCAACTTGGACGTCGCACTATGGGCGGAACTGAAAAGAAGCTCCAAATTAGAAATTTTTGATGATTCATATATCAAAATTTAGCTCATGAAATTGCATTTATTGTAGTGTTCTTTTTTGTCACAAGAAGCTTAGCTGAGAGCTACAGGGCGCGTCCACAGGTTGCCGATAGTGAATTGCTCATATGGAGTAGCTGCAACTGCAGTCGCAGACAATCAGCGGTATCGAGTTGAGATTCTCAGTCAAAGGACGGGTGGCACCGGCTCTTACTTAAATACAGAGTGCCTATGATGTTCCATACGAGAAGGCGAGATTGAGGCCTTTAAATAACCAATGGCCATCATCGATCGTATAAGCCGGAACAAGCTTGCTCGCTTATAAGAGCTTGACGTGGATCGCCACCTCCACATGCAAATGTGGCTGCAACAACAACAAAGATCACAAAGACGGAAAGATAAAGTGAAGGGAAACATTTCGAAACTCAGTTTCAAGAACATGATGTTGCTTAGAAAATCGATGCGCTGAAAAAATTGTTTACTCTCAGTAAATGGAGAAAACGTTTTATAATACATCTACGATGTCGATATATAGGAATACATATCAAATCGTATACTTGGTTTATTTATACAAATAATGTTGATAGAGGCTAATCGATGCTGTAGGCAGTTTTTGTCAATGTACACAAATACATATTTGCATTGGCAAACAGTATGAAAAATAGTTTTACACATGATCATCTTATTAATCTTGCTTATCAGGCTAAATGGTTATTGTCATTACTCTCGTACAAATTACAGTTTATGCTTGCACTTTGTTCGATTTGGATTCGAAACGTTAACTAATAGCAATGCACCGCTCCACTTGTTTGTGTGTACAGAATGTCACGAGATAATCGAGCGAATAAATATTTACTAAATCAATAATAATTGATTTTTAAAACTTATGATCATATTTAATTGCAAACCTAACATTCATCAGATCATAGCTTATCAGCTGCAAATTTTAAAGCGGCACATTCGTCAAAAAACGTCATGCATTCTAGCTTAGATGTTTTCTTTAGAGGCGAAAACGTTTGCGCCGGCGTTTTTTTGTTTTTTATACCAACCACCACAGGATAGGAGGTATATTTATTTAGTCATTCCGTTTGCAACCCATCGATATATCAATTTCCGACCCTACAAAGTATTGGGTTGCCCAAAAAGTAATTGTGGATTTTTTAAAAGAAAGTAAATGCATTTTTAATAAAACTTAGAATAAACTTTAATCAAATATACTTTTTTTACACTTTTTTTCTAAAGCAAGCTAAAATTAACAGCTGATAACTGACAAAAGAAAGAATGCAATTACAGAGTCACAAGCTGTGAAAAAATTTGTCAACGCCAACTATATGAAAAACCCGCAATTACTTTTTGGGCAACCCAATATATATATTTCGGACCGTCGTAAAATTCTAAGACGATTTAACGATGTCCGTTTGTCTGTTCGTCTACCCGCCTGTCCGCCCGTCTGTTGTAAACACTCTACAGCCTTCAAAAATTGAGATATTGAGCTGAAATTTGGCACAGATACGTCTGTTTGATGCACGCTGGTTAAGTTCTTGAACGGGCCAAATCGGACCATATTTGGATATAGCTGCTATATAGAACGATCTGCCGATAAAGGGTCTAATGCCCATAAATGCTTTATTTTGTATCCGATTTAGCTGAAACATGAAACAGTGAGTAGTTTTAGGCCACCTGCCATCTGACCCAAATTTGGTTAAGATCGGACTGTATTTAGATATAGCTGTCATATAGACCGATATGCCAATTAAGGGTCTGAAGCTCATTACAGCTTTATTTATTACCTGATTTTGTTGAAATTCGATATACAAAATTCAACAGTAACTTATATTTATTAGACCACTCAATGTCCGTGCCGAATTTGGGTGCATAAGTTATCCAATTTTCACTGGATTGTGACGAAAGGGGGTTTGCCGAGGTGGTAGGTATCCAAAGTTCGCCCCGGCCGAACTTAATGCCTTTTTACTTGTTTTTAGATCTCTTCGACATATAAGGTTATAGGAAAGGGTCATAGTATTGATGTGTGCTGTATAATGTTGCAATATCCTGCATCATCCTATTGGTCGTAGAATGGTACGTACATTTAGAAGATTTTGATAACCTTCATAATTTAAAAACACTTTCAGCCGAAATGGAGCCCTAATATTAACCAACATGAACCCTTCAAAGAATTTTTACGATTTTCCATTTTTGCATGACTTAAAACTTCACAAATGGCACCATGGATAAACTGGGTGATCAGTTATAAAGGGGCTGTGAAAAGATGTAGTTCGAAAATGGGCATCTATTATCGAACTAAACCCCGCACTGGGTAAAACAATTATTTGTACCAATTTAATTTTAAGAGGCTGCAGCATGATTATATCAGTTATGGGACTTTTTGCGGATTTCCTTGCTAGGATTCAAACCCGGCGATTGGGGTTCATAGGCTGGGTAATTTCAAAGATGGGATACATCGGACAATACATTAATAAATCTTCCTTATAAAGCGATCAGCCAAGTCGATTTCTGAAAGGCGCAGAAGAACCATTTTTCACTAGGCACTCAAATGCTGACTTGAAAACCCACTTTTTTTATGGTCCCTAAAGGCGGTATCGAATAAAAAAATACAAAAATATGTTTTTGAATAATTTTTATGACTGAAATGACCTTTAGATTGTCGCTCACCATTAAAAATTATTTTTCTATGCTTTCTTAACTTGTAAGCCGATACTTCCAGACAGACACTTTCGAACTAGTTGATGGACACCTCTCACTAAAAGCGAATTTCTGCAATCTCAGCTCAAATATTTTTATTCACAAGAAGAGCCGAGGATATTATCGACGTTTTTGTACCAGTTTTTTAATATAAAGTTTTAAAAAGCTTAGTTATTTGAGTTTAAAAAACTTAAGTGCTGACTACTGGTACATGCCGAACTTAGGAGCACTTACCCTATGTATATATGGGAACTAAATCAGTACAAGGTTAAGATATATATGGTCTGAAGCAGTCAGTCGCTTGATATGATAGCTAATATATCTAATTATTGGCCTATGTATTTGATTGTTGTTGTTGTAGCGATGTATTATACACTTAGGCGGCAGCCCTTGTCGGTGAAGAACTCCATCGGGTCAATCCGGTACGTACAACCGGCTGCCATGGCATTTGATGTAAATGGGTTTGTTTTTTCAGGCAGGTTTTCGGACTCGGCTATAAAAATGAACCTTATTATTAAGCTAAAACTTGAATTGGATGTCATTCATCGGATGCTTTTCATTAATTTACAGTTTAGAAGCGGCTATATATGTGAATAAGGAAAATTAATAAATATAGACCTATTTAACAATAAGTTATTTCATATTCAGCATTGGCGCAACTTATTGGACTGGAACTCCAGTTCCGAGCTCCAAGAAGGAATTCATATTCGTGCGTGCTATTGTGCTAACTTTAGGAGAATTGCGAATTTTCGCTTAAGTTGCGCTTTTGCCCTGCATTAAAATATTTCAAGGGACATTAACCCCCACTCTTCATTATATTTTGCATTGTCTCTGAATTTTGTTTGTTAAGCACCACACTCACTCACATAAAACTGCTTTAATTTTTAACACTTACAATTAGAAATCTATCAGTTTCTTGGTAAGATTGATTTTCTACAATTTTTCGAACTCAATGTCTGGTAATGTTCCAAACTGAGATGGTTACTCAAAGAGACTAGGCTTAAATTACTTACCCATAACTTGAACACGGCATATAGCACATATATCACATTCAACATCCCAACTCCACATAGCAACGGCATTCCACTTTTTCAAGGTGAACATTTTCTCCGGTTTACTATCATTGTCGTCGATTTGTTTATCCATGGAATTTTCGCTTTGATCGTCCATTGTTTTCCTTGGTGGTTTGTTTACAATTTTTAATTTTCAAAGTTTACAGGGAACTAATGGGGACTTTACACGGTAATAGTTTAGGTGAATAAAAAAGGCCGTTTTATACGGCACATCATTATCGGACTCATCGTGTGTACATGTTGATTACAGCTATTGCTAAAAACGGTACATCGATTTTTTTTCTTTAATTTTATTTGATTTTCCATACTTTTCGTGTGCTTTTAAAACTTAAGTCTGGACAGAACGTGTTTTTCAATATCTGTCAAGTAATGGTGACTTTACATGGCGGATCATGATGCATGGTCATTGTAATAGGCGAAAATTTGGGTGTATAAGTCACATGTACACATAACCATCAGTCAAGGCTGAAAAATCAAAATCATTTGATTTTTTCAATGATTACCGTTACCGTTTGCATAGAATGTGTAATCATTATTAGACAGTATTGAAAACATATTTAAAATAAAGTTATAACAAGAGAAGAAAAGAATAAAATCATGGCAACAGCTGTAATCAACACGTAGACACGATGAGTATGTTCATGATGTGTCGTATAAAAGGCCTATAAAGGCCGATATTCAACTAGTCGACCTTTCGACTCTTGGTGCTAAAAAAATCGATTATAATATAGAGCCATCGACTTTTGTCGATTTCGAACTCAACCTGTCGTGTTTGCTTAATCTGCAATTCTAACAAAAAAGGAAGTAATTTGATATAAACAAACAATGTTTTTAATTTCCCAACTGAAAAATTAAAAATGTTCTTGATATTTAATTTTTAAATATTTAAAAATATCTGTAGAGGCACTGTTGGCATCGAACTTTACACTGTAGCTACCTAAATTAAAAGCGGTCTGACTATTGTGAATTACATATGCTAAATAACTGTTAAAAAGACAAACAAATATCAATAATAAAATAACAATTTTATTAAAGTTTTACTATAAGTAATGAGGGAGAGTCCTACTGAATGAACATGTTTTTAATTCTTTTATATAAAAAAAATAATCGGCGGAAAATATCGAGAAAAACAAACCTTTTGGCAGCAATTTCTCGCTACCTATTATTCTAAGGACTCTATTTTAAACTTGTGATTTAAAGGCACATTTTTATACATTTTTAAAGAAAACAATACAAATATACGATAGTTAACACAACTATTGAATCATAGAATGAAACGGATTTATCTTGGCCTTAAAATTTGTTTCTACACAAAATATGTATTAATTTTCACCTAACGGAAAAGTTGTTCCAAAAACAGGGCAGGTTCATTATTGGCCAAGGACTACACAAATCGTTGGCTATAAGATTAGCTGATATTAAAGTTGACTCCCTGACTTCAGAATCTAAAGTCTTACTAAAAAACTAGTGGCATAAACGGGATATGTTAATGCCGCAAACTTTTGAGTTACTTCCAAAGCAAGCTCGTTCCGTTCGAGATATCATCAGGGATGAAAACGAATTCAATTGAGTTGCCTATAAGAAATGTAGATTAGCTTAGACTTAAAAGTTTGTTGGCATACTGAGATATTTTGAGATGTGCCCGGTAACATGTAAAATAGAGTAAAAAATCTGGGGTCTCCCAATTCACAAAGCAATAAGTCGATCAATTGACATGGAAAACAACTGATTGGGATATGCGAATCCTAGAGGTATTTAGAATAATATACAATTAATAAATGTTTAGAGTGCCAGTCTATTATTTTTAACTAGCCGAACCGGGCCCGCTCCGCTGTGCCTTCTTTAACTCTCTAATATCTGTTTAGGGTGGGGACATTCCGCCCTGAATGCGGATATCGAATTTGTGCCATTGTAGCCTAGGACGCTGAGCGCGTTCGAATCCTGGCGAGAACATCGGACAAAGCGGGGTTTATCCCCTCTTAATGTTGGCGAAATTTGCGAGGTACAATTTCATGCATGGTCATTTAAAAAATTTTCCCCAAAACAGGTGTCGCACTGCGGGAAGCCGTTCGGTCTCGGATATAAGAAAAAGGTCCCTTATCATTGAGCTTAGATTTGAATCGGAAAGCACTCATTGATGTGTGAGAATTTGCCCCTTCTCGGTCCTGGTGATAATGTTCTCCCGTAGGGTAATGTTCGCATTAGGGTAGGGATGACAATTCAGACATTTCGACTAAAATATGGATATCAAACTCGTATTGCACTTCCAAATCCCTTTAATTTGAGCCTCATATTGCCATGGCCGGTAAATATGAACCGTTTGGAGGGTGTTTTGGGGCTGGGGCGGCCACCGGCACTTTGCGCTGAAAATATATATCAAATTCGTTCTTTTATTACCAACGAAATGAAGTTCAGTTTGGGGTGTGCTTTAGTGCATACCCCAAAACACTTGGCTCCAAAATTGGATATCAAATTCGTTTTCTACTCTCAAATACCTTTCATTTAAGTCCCATATTGTCATAATGGGTCAAATAACCCATTTGATGTATCTTTAGGAGGAAAAGCGCCACCTAGATTTGAACGCAAATTTTAATGTCATATTCGTAATATACTCCCTAATACCTTTCATTTGAGTCCCATATAATCATGGTCGGTTAATATGCCCATTTGGGGGTATTTGGGGGTGGGCGACCTCCCATTACTTGGACCTAATGTTTTATGCCATATTTGTAATCTACTGCCTAATAATTTTCACTTGAGTCCCATATTGACATGAACTTCGAATATATCTGGACTATTATTCTAAGACATGGTACATTTAGCTTAAGCTTTCAAAGACGTTCTTGGAACACAAATATACTAAAAAAACTTTACTACACCTGTGGTTTCAATTCAGCTTTCACCCCTTGAAACAACTTATTATTAGGCGATAGGATTTTAGGATAATAAAAGCAAAGATGTGTTTCACCAAAACAACATTAATTTTGTCTAAATAAAACGCGGTAATAAAAAATAAATTTTTAAAAGAAAAGGGAAACCCAGAATACACCCAGTACTTGAGAGGGACAGAAGGAACTATTTTAAGGCAGAATATAAGAAAAAATAAAAAATAAGACGAGATTCGAATTACATTCCATCAACTATTTTAACGATAAGAATGAATGGTGATAAATACGTCTCAGATTCTATTTCTGTGTTTCAAATAATTGCTGGTTAATGTGCATAACCACAACCCCTGGAAATAATTCATGAGTGTTTGTACAATCTGTGGTATCATAGAAATTGTGGAACTATTTATATTTATCGTTATATTTATCTACTCAGGAGGGGGAGCGTTGCTTCTTTCTGTCATACCGCGGATGTTCTGGTTTACGGATATGCATTGCATTGCGTTGCGTACGGGAAAGTTTGTTATAGAAATTTCCGTATTGATATTCATATTTTTTACAATTTACCTAGCTAGTAGCTCAAAGTTCAAAACATTGATATTGAATGAAACTGACAAAATATTTATACAAGTTTTATCTCCTGGCAACCTATCCATAGTTGAGTGGCTCTCCACAATCAACCAATTGGGGAATATTGGGATCCTTTTTAATAAAGAACAAGTGAAAAGGCGTTAAGTTCGGCCGGGCCGAACTTTGGATACCCACTACCTTGGGTATATATTCGTCATTATCCAGTGAAATGTGCATAATGTATGCCCCCATAGCAGCTTTATGGAAATATGGTCCGATTTGGACCATATTCGACACGGATATTGAGAGGTCTTATAATTACAAATCATTGTTCAATTTTGTAGAACAAAATATTGGTCTTTTAGGTAGCCATATCCAAATAAAGACCTATCTGAACCATATACGACACGGATGTCGAAAAGCCTAACATAAGTCACTGTGTCAAATTTCAGCGAGATCGGATTGTGCATTTTATGGGGCCAGGACTTTAAATTAAGAGATCAGTCTATATGGCAGCTATAGCCAAATCTGAACCGATCTGTGCCGAATTGAAGAGGACTGTCGAAGGGCCTAACACAACTCACTGTTCCAAATTTCATCGAAATCGGACAATCAATGCGCCTTTTATGGGTTCAAAACTCTAAATCGAGAGATCAGTCTATATGGCAGCTATATTTAAATCTAGACCGATCTGGGCCAAATTGCAGGAAGCCTAACGCAACTCACTGCCCCAATTTCGGCGAAATATGACAATAAATGCGGCTTTTATGGGCCCAAGACCTTAAATCGAGAGCTCGGTCTATATGACAGCTATATCCAAATCTGGACTGATCTGTGCCATATTGTAGAAAGATTGTGAAGCGTCTAACTTAACTCACTGTCCCAAATTTTTGCGACATCAATGAATGCATTTACTTTCTTTTAAAAAATCCGCAATTACTTTTTGGGCAACCCAATATATCCAGATCTGAACCGATTTTCAATCACCAACAACCTACATGAATAGTAAGTATCAGTGCAAAATTTCAAGCGGCTAGCTTTACGCATTCGCCCGGAAAGTCGAAACGATCAAGAATATATACTTTATGGGGTCTTAGATCGATATTTCGAGGTGTTACAAACGGAATGACTAGATTAGTATACCCCCTTCCTATGGTGGTGGGTATAATAATCCCCCTTATTCCGGTTGACGATGGCGTAGTCGAATGTCGAAATTTTTACAAAATGGTATTATGGTTGTCGAAGACGAAAATTTGTTTACATTCTTGGTATCACATAAGTCGAATTCGACAGTCAAATTTGACGAAAACGATCGATATATATAAGTTAATTGCATTCTAAACTACATCTTGCCTGTTTGTCGAAACTGTCGAAGGCGAATAAGTTACAGAATACCACAAAATATGAAATTCGCCTTCGACTACGACTTTTGCCCATTTTCGCCTTCGACAACGGGAATAAGGGTGAATAATTAAGAAAGATTGACAAAATCGAAGATGGATGTGTGTTTTTTTTAATATTTTATTGTATTTCAAAATTATAAATGTTTAAAAGTTTTCTTATTATTTTCAAGGTTAAAATATTTATATATTTGTATGGGGTATTGAATGCAATAGTATTATAAACATGTATTTTATATGTATGTAATTGAAATAAGTATATAGTACATATATTAGACTTCTTTGTTATTGGGGTTTCTTTTCAAATATACTACACTAACTTATGGATCAGTCTATGCAGGAGACCAACATATCTAGATTTGTATTTTTTGCCGCAAGGCTTGCTCTAGCAGCGGTGCATTAGGAAATTCAAAAGTTCAGTGAAGCAAATCTAAACATATTGGCGCATGTGCTTCAGATCTTTTCCTGTTTTTCTTTGTTGTAATTCAAATAGCAATGGCCAAATTAAACATTCAATTATAATCAGCCAATAGCTGTTATCAATCATCAATATGGATTTTAAATTCAAAAGAAAAAAATGTTTAATTTGGCTTGTTTGCGTTCTCATAGTAAATGTACATTTGTGTGCATGTATGCGAGTTTGTGTTTCATATAAAATTAAAAAAAAAATAATAAGAAAAACAAAATAATAAAGGAAAATCATAGGATATCTCCTCAATTCTTTTCAATTTTGTAACATATTTTGCATATAAGTATGATCTATAAACAATTAAGGCACTTCAGCGTATCGCAAAGGCATTGTCGTGTTTGGTTTGTATGTGTGTGTGTGTGCTGCTGATCTAAGCAGCAGCTACACCTAAAATATTTAAGCAATTCACAATAAGAGGTAATAAAAACAAAAACTAAAATGATTTGGTTTAAACAAAACAATAATAATAAAAAAAACTAAAGCTACTACAACTACCATTGTAGCCTAATGGTTTCAACAAATCTCTATTAAATAAAATAAAAATAATAATAAAAAAGAAATAGTTACATATTTAAATAAGTGTTTGATATAATGCAGCAACGTTTAATGATGGCTTTTGAAAAATTTTAGATTTAATTTTTCCTCAATGGCTAAAAGAAGATAACGGCTTTTGATTGGTTAATTTTCTGTACAACATTTAGTTTGATGCCGCCACAGCCACTGGAGCCGGAGTTGCATTGTTAGGTTGTTGATTGTTGTTGTTGTTGGCGGCAGCAGCAGCAGCAACAGCAGTGGGAGTCTCATTTGCCACCTCAGTGTCAGTTTTTATCAACACATTGTTATTGTTGGCATTCATTTTATTATTATTGTTGTTGTTGTTATTCCTTGGGGAACGTTGTTTACGATTAGTTCTCATAGGTTTTGGTGATTTGGTAGTAGAATCTGGTACATTAGCTGAATTACCACCTTCAGCCTGGTTTTGTTGTTGTGGCTTATCGCCACTGGCACCTTGTGGTTCACCACCGGCGTCTTCAACGGATGCCGCACCATTCGGCACAATGTTTCTAATATGATTGCGTACTAAAAAAAAAACAAACACATTTTTCTATTAAAATAAAACTCACAACTTTGTAAACACAAAAGATAGGTTAGGTTGAAAAGAGGGTGCAGATATTAATTCGCCCCATGCCGCTATGGACATACACCTAAGCCAGTAATCGGCTTGTTGTTGTGATTTTGTTGTTACAAAATCCTCAATTGTTTTCACTACCACTACTCTAAGTTGGTTCCAGTCTGATGTTGTTTCTCCACCGAAGTTCCGCAAAAGCTAGGCAATGACAAATGAAATGCTCCAACGTCTCATCATCTTCCCCGCATGCCCTCTACATGCTATTACTTGCCACACCGATTTAAAATAATAATGAGCTCTGAGTCCTATGTGTCCCGTTATGATGCCAACAGTTATACCGACCTCCTTCTTGCTTCCTTTCAGTAATAGCCTTGTCTTCTCACAATCTGGATACCCCCAGAGGATTTTCACCGTCCTACCGACCGTTTCACTGTTGTTGTTGTTGTTGTAGCAGTGTGTTGTACACTGAGGCGGCAGCCCTTGCCGATGAAGGAATTCATCGGGTCAATCCGGTAACGTACAACCGGCTGCCATGGGATTGCTTTCACTGTTCCACAATGTTGCATACGCATTCGTCGCCCACTCCCTTAACTCGAACTGCGTCGACCCGAAAGGCTTCGGGTTAACCAAGTGTATTGAAGGCAGTTCTCTGGCCTTCACCGCCAAATCGTCTGCCGGCACAAAAACGACCTGTTTGCCGCGAAAGTCGGGCAATGAAAGCAAATGCTCCAACGTCTCATCATCTTCCCCGCATGCCCTACACATGCTATCACTTGCCGCACCGATTTTACATAAGTGAGCTCGTAGTCTTATGTATCCCGTTATGAAAGCAATAGCTATACTGACCTCCTTCTTGCTTCCTTTCAGTAATAGCCTTGTCTTCTCACGATCTGGATACCCCATAGGATTTTCACCTTCCTACCGACCGTTTCGTTGTTCCACAATGTTGCATACGCATTGGTCGCCCACTTCCTTAACTTGGACTGCATCGACCCGGGTTAACCAAGTTAATTGACGGCAATTCTCTGGCCTTTACAGCCAAATCGTCTGCCCTTTCATTTCCCCTTACTCCGTTATGGGCCGGCACCCAAACAATGCGGATTTTGGCATCCTCAGAGAAGGCGTTTATCTCCTTTGTACACTGCAAGACTGTTCCTGATCTTACCGTCCTGGTTGTTATTGCCCTTTTGGCAATTTTACTACTTCACGCATTCATTGATCGACCGGATCTCCGCCAACAGATCTCAGTCCCTGGGTTCTCAATGTAAACCCCCAGGCCCACTCTATCCTCTAGCTTTGATCCATCCATGTAACATGGTCTTCCAGATGGCAATACTAGGGTTCTGTCAATCCAAGACTGTGCCGATGGTAGCAGTGCCACGCACTCGACTTCAAAGGTTCATCTCAGGTATACGATCGGAAACCTCTTCCCCTCCTTCCAGGTTTCCTATCGTCGCCTCGAATGTACCGCGATGTAAAAAGGTAAGAACGCGCCAGCATGAATTTAGCTATTATTTTAAAGAAACCCCAGCGAATAAATTCCGTTCAGGGGCTCAATACACATATAGGATGATTAAGATTAAGGTGGGCAACGGTCACCTGCGGTTGGTTGATCGAGAAGCTACAGGATATCGTGACGTTGATCGCGAAGTAAAAAGGGTATCGTGACATAGCTGATCTCTGGCACAAGTGAAAATGCACCGAGGGAGTGCCTATTCAATCGTAGGCCCTTACACATGCATGTTGGGTGTATAACAACGAAGAGTGGTATTTGATTGAGCGAGTTAAGAACCTGGCGCTCCCACAACTTTGGGCACTTTTTGTTTGTTTGCATGCTAAATACAGCACGACAAACTATTTACCAGGGAGGCCCTTCCTTGTTGAAAAGTTTTAACTATTTTTGCCAGAAACACATTTCTGGGCGGGATACCACAACCTTAGGCCCTTGTACCCGTGTCTTGGGCACCCTTGGATTGAGGGAGCGTTTCCCTGTTTTGGCACTATTCCGGTTTTCTGGGGAATGGAGATACGGCATGCTATATGCGGCATGGCGGATTATTAACTAGGTTATTCCTTCCAGGTTGGCGAATTGCACGTGGTTTTACCAGAGAAGAGGCTCTATTCAAAATTTTTTCAAAATTGAAAATTGCCAAAACACTATTGGTTACAATTGGTAAAGAACTCTCACATCGGAGGTGACATTTGGTCATAAAGTCAGAGCTGTTGCTGCTCCGTGTGCCCAGGTTCGCATTAACGACGAAAAATACCCAAGAATAGAGCTGCCTTAGAAAAATTCTAGCTCGAGTTAGGAAAGAGGTATCGTAATAAAATTTGAATTGGCGTAAAGTACACGACTAACAGTAGTTACAACAATGTAACTGTAACAAACAAGATACCAAAAATTACCAATTGCGGTACAAACGTACTATTTTTCCCACTTTTGGTACTATTTTGGGAAATATTTGTCACCAAACCGAGGCCCTCCCCTGGCTACGTCCCTGCTTCAAGTCGATTCTCTACTACCAAATGCCTTTTAATTCAACTCTATCCTTGCCTCCCCCGGGAGACATAGGCATGGCATTTAAACAGGAGGCCACCGTAGCGCAGAGGTTAGCATGTCCGCCTATGACGCTGAACGCCAGGGTTCGAATCCGGGCGAGACCATCAAAAAAAGTTTTCAGCGGTGGTTTTTTTCCTCCTAATGCTGGCAACATTTGTGAGATACTATACCATGTAAAACTTTTCTCCAAAGAGGTGTCGCACTGCGGCACGCCGTTCGGACTCGGCTATAAAAAAAGAGGCCCCTTATCACTGAGCTTAAACTTGAATCGGACTGCACTCATTGATATGTGAGAAGTTTGCCCCTGTTGCTTAGTGGAATGTTCATGGGCAAAATTTGCATTTGCATTTAAAAAACTAGACACCAATTAAATTGTCAGTTTAGCGATCTACTTCCAACCTAGTTACTAGATGCTGTTAACGACACATATGAGTATTCCACAAATCGGACTTTCATGAGATGAAACTGTGCGGCCTCACTGAATTCCCAATACCGCTACAGGTCATCTGTTTACTTACCACGTCTATTGCGAGGACGATTGATACTCTTTACAATCGGCTTAATAGTCGTCTTAGCTGGATCATAATAGCTATCGAACAAATCGGCCAATTCTGTTTTATCCTCGTCTTTTAGTTCTTCCATAACTTGCAATACTTCAACAAGACCATCACGTTTCTTTTCTGTCCAGATGGCATTGAGAGTTTGCAAATCATAACCATGTTCGGCCAGGAAAATGCGGAATTTAACAGCACGCACACGATGATACAATGTTGTCTTGAAGTAGTTTAAAAATACTGGACGGAATGAGTTTTGACGTTCCATATTTTTGTTTTGTGTTTGCAATTCATTCAAATCACTTTGTATGGGTTGGGCATAGGGATTTATGGCTGCCAGTAGTTTGCCACTGGCAATAGGCGAGTCTAGGGAATCCTTAGAGTCCTGATTGCTTAAATGCAATGCCACTTCATAGGCTAATTTAGCACGCACACTGGCACTGCTATCGAATAGTTCACGTTCATTATTTGTACTATATTTGTTTTGATTAGTGACCTTTGGTTGTTGTTGTTGCTGCTGGGAATTTTGACCTGCAACAGCAGCAGCAGCTTCGCCTTCCGCAGTAGTGGAAGAGGCTATGGCTGTGTTATTATTGTTAGACTCAACATTATTATTGTTGTTAATATTGTTGGTCTTGAGGAATTTGGATAGTTTACGTAGCGTATAATGTTGCAACGATTCATTGGCATTGGCCTTGGCCAAATTGAGGCCATTGGCAAATGACTTAACAGTAACTAAGAACCTGTCCAGCAGGTTGTATTTCTTAAGCGATTCCAAAATCATATATGGAATGAATTTACGCTCCTCGTGATACAATAGAATAATGCCTTGTGAATTTGTATCTTTTGCTTTGAGGGCTTCAAGCCAACCGAGGAAATCTCTAAGAGCAGCAATTTCCGATTTTGATTTGATTATCTGAAATGAGAAAAATGAAAATGTAGAAAATGTAGTTTTTCAGTTGTTGGGTGTAAATTAAAGTTAAAATAATTACCTTATAAGTCTGCATAGATTTCAGCATGCGATAGAAACCAATTGAAATGACACGAACTTGATGGCGTTGACGAGCAGCAGGATTTAAATTCATGTAGGGCATAATATATTGTTGGAAATGATCCTTGGGTGTAAAAGCAGCTAACTGGACAATCTGTAAAGGGAATAGAAAGCGTTTTCATTAGCGTTATAAAGAAAACATAGGTTTGAGGTCGAATCGAGTCTAAGTCGAACGAACTTCAATGGCATCAGCACTCTTAGACTAAAGGTCGGCCGGTTGATAGTGCTCCTCTTGAGAAAATTTTGAGTGTTGGCGACTTATGTTGGTTGACGGCCTTCTTGTAATAGAACAAGCTTTTAATAACGTGAAATTGAACTTCATACATAATGCTCTGGTAATCGTGGCAACCACCCTCTTTTGGAGAATTGGGTTAATACGCTGCTGCAAATCCGGATTATCAACGCATGTGTGTCTACTACAAGAACATTAGGAAGATTATGGTCTGAGGTATTCCGCAAGGAGGGGTTTAATAGTCTCTTTTGTGTTTTTTTGGTTTTTTGGGAATCTAAGGTCTTTCGAGATGGAAAGGATGCATTTTGTTGCCTATCCACATGTAGTTGTAGCCACTTTTTTATGCGGAGGTCGCGATCCTCGACAAGGTCCTGTGTGAGCAAGCTCGTTCTGGTTCAAAGGACCGATAGCCGCGGGAGCAAGGTGGCCATTGGTTATTTAAAGGCGCCAATAACTCGACTTGACATTATCGACCATCATAGGCACTCAGTATTTGTGCAAGAGCCGGTGCCACCCGGTCTCTCACTGAGACTCTCCACTCGATACCGATATCGATGTCGATGCTCTTAGAAATTTCAAAGAGCTTCTTCGAACCATGAGGAAGACTCCATCAGGAGACAAAGATCTTACCAGTTCGAAGACATAACTACATGCTGTCTAAGCAATACCTTTTGGGTTGTTATCGCAGAGACCATTCAAATCATCATCTTGTAGATAGGTATCCACCACCCAGAAGCCTTAAGATCAGTCTAGTCTAGACCGTTGCACCTGAAGAAATTGACCTCCCTCGGCAAACCAGAGTAGCTCTGGCTCAATTACGTTCCAGCAGATGAAACCGCCTCAACTCCTACTGAGCAAGGATTGATGCCAACATGCAAGACATATGTCACGATTATGACCAGAGACCAAACGGCACCACGTCACCTGTTTAATTGCCCAGCCAGACCCAGATCCCTCTGGACGCACCCCTTCACAGTCGCAGAGTTCCTGGATCTGGACATTCAACAGAATCAAGCAGACGCAAGATAGAACACAACAAACTGCTACAACAACAACATGGGAAAGACTGTCAGGCTCCGTTGTAAAGGGTGATTTTTTTGAGGTTAGGATTTTCATGCATTAGTATTTGACAGATCAGACATGGTGTCAAAGAGAAAGATGCTCAGTATGCTTTGACATTTCATCATGAATAGACTTACTAACGAGCAACGCTTGCAAATCATTGAATTTTATTACCAAAATCAGTGTTCGGTTCGAAATGTGTTCATTCACCGTTCAGCGATGAGGCTCATTTCGTAAATAAGCAAAATTGCCGCATTTGGAGTGAAGAGCAACCAGAAGCCGTTCAAGAACTGCCCATGCATCCCGAAAAATGCACTGTTTGGTGTGGTTTGTACGCTGGTGGAATCATTGGACCGTATTTTTTCAAAGATGCTGTTGGACGCAACGTTACGGTGAATGAACACATTTCGAACCGAACACTGATTTTGGTAATAAAATTCAATGATTTGCAAGCGTTGCTCGTTAGTAAGTCTATTCATGATGAAATGTCAAAGCATACTGAGCATCTTTCTCTTTGACACCATGTCTGAAATCCCACGTGATCTGTCAAATACTAATGCATGAAAATCCTAACCTCAAAAAAATCACCCTATATTACGGACGACCAAGGAGTAGTGAGAAACGGCGGGCCGACGAGCTGGCCAGGAATGGATCGCTGATATGAGCGAATGATGCAGCGGAATCAGTGTGATGTACCCTGTGTCATCTTCTTGGTAGTCTGGAAGTTTTCTAAGATGACCGCGCGAGTGAAGGGTGGGATGGTAGTGTGAGTTGCAGGATGTAGACGGCCATGTGACCAAGTTTACGCGAAAAAGGGCATTGCTTATCCTGGGGTAGGTTAGGTTAGGTTGAAAGGATGGTGCGGACTTTAATCCGCCAAATATCACTATGGATCACTCACAAATTGTTTTCCACACCCCTTTGTCGGTTTATTTATTTATTTATTTAATTTCATGCAATGCAATATTCTGATATTGTGTCTCCAACTATGTGCCGGTGTCCTATTTGCGGCGAAAGACGGGCAATGACAGCAAATGTTCCAACGTCTCATCATCTTCTTTACATGCCTTACACGTGCTACAACTTGCCGCACCGATTTTGAATAAGTGAGCTCCTAGTCCCGTGTGTCCTGTTATGATACCGAAAGCTTTACTGACCTCCTGCTTGCGTTCTTTCAGTGAAAGCCTCGTCTTTTCACAATCCGGATCTCCCCATAGGATTTTCATCGTCCTGCCGACCGTTTCGATGTTCCACAATGTTCGTAGCCCACGCTCTTAACCCGAGCTGCGTCTGCCCGTAAGGCTTTGGTTTAACCAAGTTTGCTGACGGCAGTCTTCCGGCCTTCACTGCCAAATCGTCTGTTTTTTCATTCCCCGTTACTCCGCTATGGCCCGGCACCCAAACGATGAAGATCGTGCCATTCTCAGTGAAGGCGTTAATCTCCTTCTTATTCTTTAAGACTATTCGCAACTTTACCATCCCATTATGGAGAATATTTCCTGGGTTTGTTTTCAGACAGCTTGTAAGTCCCCATTCGTCATGGCAACACCAGGTCTTTGACGTCGCGTTGCAGAAGTCTGCCTGCATTTCTCCATTTTCTTTTAGTATTTTTTTTTTTTACTTCTACGTTCTTCTGGGGCGAACGCCAAAGGAACGATATTGCTGGTGGCGTGCCCTTCAATATAACCCAGAAGTTCAATCTTGATTTTGGGCACATAGTTTCTTAATCAAAACCTCATAGAATTCGTCTTAAAGATTAGTTTTGGCCTTAAACATAAGTTTTATATGACTGTATCTCCCATACATGCCATTGAGGCAATAGACCCAAACACCTCCTAGAGGATTTGTCCATTCTTGATTCATTATGGGAATTAATTGTCTTCCACTTGGTCAAAATAAATACTCTAAAGATGCAAATGCAAATTTTGCCTATGAACATTCCACTAAGGAACACGGGCAAACTTCTCACATATCAATGAGTGCAGTCCGATTTAAGTTAAGCTCAATGAAAAGGGGCCTCCATTTTATACCCGAGTACGAAGGGCGTGCCGCAGTGCGACACCTCTTTGGAAAAAAGTTTTACATGTCATATTACCTCACAAATGTGGCCAGCATTAGGAGGGGAAAACCACCGCTGAACATTTTTTCTGATGGTCTTGCCAGGATTCGAACCCAGGCGTTCAGCGTCATGGGTGGACATTCAAACCTCTGCGGTACGGTGGCCTCCTCTCTAATGATATGTATGTTTATGTTGTTGTAGCTGTGTTGTACACTGAGGCGGCAGCCCTTGCCGATGAAGGAATCCATCGGGTTAATCCGGTACGAACAACCGGCTGCCATGGGATTGATGTATGTTTATTGTTATACATAGCTTTGCAAACCATTCTACCTGAATAATTTATTGTGTCACAACAATGGTGAGGGTTGTCAGTGGAAAAAAATGAGCCTTGTTTTATAATGAATGCGATCGGAATGCAAGCTAACCATTTCCTCAAAAGTAAAGAAGAGAAAACGTGACCATCTTGTTGGACCACGGGCTTAAGTATTTCACATGGGTTCATACATCATCATCATCATAACCTTAAAAACAAATCTTACCTCATCAATTAATCTGCGTCCCGTGGTATCAATGTCAATGCCCACCAGGGTATATTTGCCCTTGGGCAGAGTTGTTTCTGTGATATTGCTGTTCTTGGGGCTGCTGCCCGTGGCACCATTCGTTGATGGGGAGGCATCAACACCATTTTTCTGAGGCGTTGTTTTTGAAACGACCATTTTGTCAATTTGTAACAAAATTTATTTCTCCTTTTTAAAAGCAAATTCCCTTCTTTACAAAACAATCGCTAGCGATTTGTGTTATTTTTTTTTTTTCAATTTTGCTGGAACGAGAAACAAAAATAGCAGAAATTATTAAAAGTTACATTCGTTAATTACTCAATTACACCGCATTCATAACGACAAGCAAATAGGCAAAGCGCAGACCAGACCACCACGATCATCAAAGCAGAGTCAACACCAATAATCGAGCGATCCGAATGGCTGGCGTGTACCCCCGCCATCGTGTATTAGTTTCGGTTTATTTTTTTGCTATACTTCTCAGCATTTTATAATAAACATTGACTCTTATCGTTTGGATGGGTTTGAAAGTTATTTACGTTTCAAATACAAATACTTTATGGGGTTTTTTCATATTTTTGCTTATTCATAAATTTCGCATTGTCAAAGGAGGTGGTGGAGGTTCTAGAGAAGAAACGCCTCTAAATCAGGGGGAAGCAAGCTTATTGCGAGTGCAATAAAGCCCTTTCTATAAAAAAAAAAAAAAACAAAGAAAACAATTGACAGCATTGGAGAATGTTTATGCAGACGTTCAAATACCTACGCCGAAGTTATATGGGTATTTGTACAGCAATGGCGTTCAAACACAAATTCCTCGCCTCTTAATGTTTGTCACGTTTCCACCAAAGACCATAGAATATAGAAAAGGGGGAACTCCACGCTTTAAATGAACTTGTGTTCGTTCATTTAATTGTAGGCTTTGTACAGGGAAAATATTCTTATCAAGTTTGCCAACTACACAGAGTCGTATACCTGTTAGTCTAGTGGATATTCATGTTTTTTGCTGTTAAAGCAAAAATTACTACATATTGGGGAATGCAATTTGATATTTATTGAACATACTGTAAATAATACCCATTCAAAACAGTAATTTCAATGAACATATCCAATGTGTACTTCCAAGAAAATTTGGATAAGGGAAAAAAAAAGAAAAACGGCATAAAGTTTGGCCGGGCCGAACTTTGGATACCCACCCCCTCGGCTATATATGTAAATCCGGATATATAGATAAACCGATCTGAACCATATTAAGGTCGGATATCGTGAGGCTCAGAAAAACTCACAGTTTCAAATTTCAGCGAAATCGGGTTATAAATAAAGCTTTTATGGGGTTCAGTCCCCTTATCGGCAGATGGGTCTATATGGCAGCTTTATCTATAGTCCAATCTGAACCATACTTTGGTCGGATGTTGGGAGGACTTAACCTACTTCAGTTTCAAATTTCAGGGAAATCGGGTAATAAATAAAGCTTTTATTGGCTTCAGATCCCTTATCGGCAGATCGGTCTATATATCTAAATATATTCCGATCTGACCATATTTAGGTCGGATATCAGGAGACTAAAAACATCTCACCGTCTAAAATTTATATTATCTAAATATGGACCGATCTACTCTACATTTTGGTCAGATATCGGGAGGCTTAAAATAACCCACTGTTGCAAATTTTAGGGAAATCGGGCAATAAAGCTTTTATGGGTTTCAGACCCTTTATCGGAAGATCGGTCTATATGACAGCTTTATCTAAATAAAGTCCGATCTGAACCATACACTTTATCGGAAAATCGGTCTATACAGCAGCTATATCCAAATATGGTTCGATTTGACCCGTTCAAGAACTTAACCAGCGTGCACCAAAAAGACGTATCTGTGCCAAGTTTCGGCTTAATTTTTGAAGGCTCTTGAGTGATTACAACAGGCGACGGACAGACACACGGACAGACGGATCGTCTTAGAATTTGACGACGATCCGAAATATATATACTTTGTGTTGCAAACGGAATGACCAAATGAATATACCCCCTATCCTACGGTGGTGGGTATAATAACATTGATGTTTTTCTGTCCCTGCAGCTGTCCCTTAGAAGCAAAAGAGACGAATTTCATATTTTTATATTCCCCGCCATAGGATGGGGGTATACCAAATTCGTTATTCTGTTTGTAACACCTCGAAATATGCGTCTAAGACCCCATAGAGTACATATATTCTTGATCGTCATGACATTTTAAGTTGAACTATGCATGTCCGTCCATGTGTCTGTGGAAAGCACGCTAACTTTCGAAGGAGTAAAGCTAGACGTTTGAAATTTTGCACAAATACTTTCTATTAGTGCAGGTCGGTTGGGATTGTAAATAGGCTAAATCGGTCCATGTTTTGATATAGCTGCCATATAAACCGATCTTGGGTCTTGACTTTTTAAGCCTCTAGAGGGCGCAATTATCGTCTGGTTTAACTCAAATTTTGTATGTGGTGTTTCGGTATCACCTCCAACAACTGTGCGAAGTAAGGCCGAAATCGCCATTTTAACCGATCTTGGGTATTGACTTCTTGAGCTTTTAGAGGGAGCAATTCTTATACGATTTGACTGTAATTTTGCACGTGGTGTTTTGTTATGACTTCCACAACTGTGTATGGCGTAAATCGGTCCATAACCTGATATAGCTGCCATATGAACCGATCTTGGGTCTTGATTAGGGAGCAAATCTTATCCGACAACTGTGCTAAGTATGGCGTATATCGGTCCATAACTTGATATAGCTGTCATATAAACCGATCTTGGGTTTTGACTTCTTGAGCATCTGAAATTTTGCACGTAATGTTTTGGTATCACTTCAAATAACTGCAAAGAATATGGTTGACATCAGTCTATAACCTGATATAGCTGCCAAGTAAACCGATTTTAGGTATTGACTTTTTGAGCCAATTGAGGGCGCAATTCTTATCAGATTTCGCTGAAATTTTACATGAAGTGTTCTGTTATGACATCCAACAACTAAGTTTGTTTTAAATCGGTCTATGTTTTGATATAGCTGCCATATATACCGATCTTGGATCTTAACTTCTTGAGCCAATAGAGGACGCAAACCGCATCCGATTTTCCTGAAATTTTGCATGAAGTTTTTTATTATGACTTCCAACAACTGCGTTAAGTATGGTTCAAATCGGTCCATATCTTGATAAAGCTGCCATCTTCTTCTTAAGCCTTTAGAGGGCGCAATTCTTATCCGATTTTGCTGAAATTTTGTACAACGGCTTCCCCCATGACCTTCAACATACCAATGTGGTCGTAATCGATCATTATCTTGATACAGCTGCTGTACAAAACGATCTCCCGATTCTGCTAACATACTAAACAATAACTGAGGGGTTGGAGACGGTCGATAAACTTCTGTATAACTGCCTCATAATTATGAGAGGGCCCTTGCAAAAAGGTCCGAAACAAATTTGAGATCAAATTTTATTTAAATGGCAGATATAGTAGTATGATCTGGCCACATTAATTTTTTTTACTCGGTGAACACCGTTTTATATCTATACACCCTCCAGTCGCATAGACCTCTTGTAATTTTGGAGTTCTGCAGAGATCTGGGCCTTATTACCGCTTACGTCAACGAGTAAAATCGTTCGAAATCTGTCTATTGTGAATTGTCAATTTCTTTATTGAACGTGTATTTTTGAAATTTAACAACGTGAATGTCATAATTTTAAAAAATATGATATTAAAGTGTGTATAAAAGTGGTATAACATCCACTAAATTTTGCATTTATGTATATATGAAACTTCATTCGGTAGAAAGGGCACTCAAATTATGCGGTAATTCGGCCCCTAGATTGACTGGCTGGATGATATTCTCACCGGACCTCTTGGTTCCCTACTTTTTATTTTGTGCATTAGTTTTCCCTTTTTTCTGTCGTTTCTGATATCTTGTATTTTACAGTTTCTCCACCTGCGTTTCTCCATCTGCTTTTTTCTAACTTCTACTAGAGCGAACACAATGGACTCATGTCTCCGAGGGAATCGGCAAGCAATCAACGTTGCTAGTCGAGTGCTCTCCCGCCTAACCTAAAGGTAAGTTAAGTGAAGGTTTTGTACTGTATGGTGAACGCCAAAGGAGAAGAAGTAAAATATAAGCTTCAGAGAACGTGGGAACACATCTGCGATGCAACAAGGCTTACGAGGGGCAACAAAAACAATTCCGGACGCCCGAAACCATAGATATAAGCTTAAGTATGAGGCAGCAACTGATGCGAAAAGAAAAATCAAACAATTTGGAGGTAAGAGCCATATGATAGATTTGAAGAATGCGAAGCCACTTAGTCCGAATTAAGTATGGGCGATGAGCGCACTGTAGCATTGTGGAGCCGTCAAAAGAAGGATGACAAAAAAAAAACAAATAGGTGGATCGGAATGACAGGACAAGGCTAGTACTGAGGGGAAGTAAGGGGATAAATAGGGTTTACACACATTTATGCACAATATTTTTGACAAATGACACCGTGTGTTGGGTAAGTGGGGAAGATGAAGAGTTGTTGAATCAATTTTTATGCCAATGTCCGGCAATCGCTGGTTACAGAGTCCTTCTGAATGTATGTATATTGTATATGTGATGGCAAGGAAATTAAACTTAACACCCCCACACGCAAAGTCCTGGATAAAATCAACCTTCATATTATTATACCCTCCACCATAGGATGGAGTCATTCTGTTTGTAACACCTCGAAATATGCGTCTAAGACCCCATACAGTGACATTTTAAGTCGAACTAGCCATGTCTGTCCGTCCGTCCGTCTGTCTGTCGAAAGCATGCAATCTTTTGAGTGAGTAAAGCTAGCCGCTTGAAGTTTAGCACAAACACTTCGATTGTGATTGTAAATGGGCCAAATCGGTCCACGTTTTGATATAGCTGCCATATAAATCGATCATGGGTCTAGACTTCTTGAGCCTCTAGAGGGCGCAATTCTCGTTCGATTTGACTAAAAGTTTGATCGTAGTGTTTGGATATCACTTCTAATAACTGTGCTAAGTATTGTTCAAATCTGTTCATTACCTGTTAAATCTGCCATACAAACCGATCTTGGGTCTTGACTTCTTGAGCCTCTAGAAGGCGCAATTCTCGTCCGATTTGACTGACGAGTTTGCACGTGGTGTTTTGATATCATTTCCAATAACTGTGGTAAGTATGGTTCAAATCGGTTCTAAACCTGATATAGCTGCCATATAAACCGATCTTTGGTCTTGACTTCTTGAGCCTCTAGAGAGCACAATTTTCATCCGATTTGGCACACATTTTGTACAAAGGCTTCTCCCATGGCCTTCAACATACGTCTATCTATCTATAGCTTGATACAGCGATCATATAAACCGATCTCCCGATTTTGCTTCCTAAGCCTCGAATCAGACTCTAACTTGGTATAGCTCCTCCTCATCCGTCCTCATTCATTATTCTTTGTTTGCCTTAAAAAGAGATACTGCGCAAAAAACTCGACAGATGCAACCCATTGTGGAGGATATATAAGATTCGGCCCGGCCGAACTTAGCACGATCTTACTTGTTTCTTTACTTGTATGCGCAACCCTACTCAAAATTTGCAACATGAAACAGCACTTTACAGATTCTAAGGCCCTAGTCACCCAATATCTTTCATTTCAACGCAATACTTTCCAAATTCTGATTTCTTCCCCCTAGGGAAGGCTCGGACAACCAAGGGTATTCAAAACAATTTGCAATACCAATATGCAGTAAAGTGGCCCAGGAACACACATCCAGCCTGCCAGTAGTCGACACAAAATCAAACTCGATTAACAAATTATTATACAATTTGATCAAATTTTCAAAACCTTGTAGGACCACAAAAAATAATTTCATTGCCTTAAAAAAAAAACTACAAAATGGCCTCCAATGTTCATAACGCCACAAGAATGAATACAAAAAAATATTAAGACTTACCAATGCTGCAAATATGGTTGCAACAAAAATCGAATGTGATTTAAAATGTTCACCGCGTTTTTTAAATCGAAAATACTTGAAGAAGAATCAAGATCCTTTTTTGAACCAGCAAAAAGGTCTTAAGTAGCACTGCTTGGTATGTCTTACCAATGAATAACTTAACTAGAATAAAATCTGTCCTCATTGAATGAGAATAAGAAACATAGCCTTGAAAACAAATCAAGATCCCAAAAGTAACGGCAAATTTCCAAGTACAGGTTATTTCTGCAGAAAACCAACATAACGAAGAAAGGTGAAACAAAAGATATTCGAAACTTACTCTCGTGAGTACTAGCAGGGGAAAAAGAGAAACACAGAAATTCTCTTAATTATCTCTAGGCTGTTTTATTTGACTTCCCTCCGCGATTTGAATTAAAATTTAATAGAGAACCAAAGCAATCAGCGGTTCAAAAACAAAAAACACAAAATACGTATTTTATCACAAAACGCGTGCGAAGACTTAAGTTGCCAAATTCGAATTAGAAAAAATTTAAAACAAACTTTTATTTTGTTTCACTTCAAAAACCATAGCCTACTTGATAAAGAAAAATGGAAAATTTTTCCTAGCATGCTATGCAAAATCAAAAAAAATTCCATCTCAAGGCACTTGGTTTTATTTGTTGTTGTTCTTCTACACCCACCCTCTATTTGCAAAGTAGTACTTATAATTTCAGCCACAAACGTGATCAAACACAAATTTTTCTTTTAATTTTTTTGTTTTACAATGTGATAGCATTATGTTTCCCGATTATATGTATTTTCCTTACGTAGCTATTTTTGCCAATGCTCTGCTAAGGGTGCCCCTTGGTAGGGGGAGGAAAATACTTACGGAAAGAAATGTGATTTTTTCGCCGCAAGTTAACAAGTGTTTTTATGCAATTTGTAAAGTACACACTCTAGACTTTATTAGGGGTTCTTGTTTTTAATTTCCTTTTTTAACTATTATTATTTATTTTTATACAAATCCTGAAATTCTGCATAAGATGTGGTTACTGTTTTATATGTAATTCTAAATGGGATAAATCACCAAATCACAAAAATATGTTCTAGAAATAAACACGCCGAACGAACTTAAATCTATGAAGTATTCCGATAAGAATAATTTTGCAGAGCTGCATCTGTTTTGCTAACCGCAAATGTCACCTGCATCGATCAAAAATGAAAAAATCGAGATATTCGACGGTAAATATTTGAGAACGTAATGTACAAACGCAATAACGTGGACGTGATCTCGATATCTAGGTTGTTTTGTTTACCAATGTGGCGGATTCGCTTGTTTGAGGCTTGTATTATGTTCCTTTTTAACGGTTGAAAACACATGTCTTTATTTATCAACACTAAAGCTGAGTATTCTGTTCGGCTTTTCAGGCGAAATGCTGTCAAACTGCATATAAAAAAAAAAGCCGACTAAACGCTGGAGGAAAATAGGCGAATAGGAAGTACTCTGTTTATAGTGAGGAAAATGGCGAAAAGAATTTTTAGTGGCAACACTTGAAACCATTGTAAGTATCATTTTAGTTTGTTTTATTGGTTTTAATTTTTCGATTTTTCTTTTTGTTATTTTATTTATTTTCGAAAAAAAGATAAAACCAAAAGTGCAGATAAAAACGTTTTTGGTATGAAAATAAAATCAAATGATTGCTGTGAAATTTCTCTCGTGAAGCAATAAAACATTTCAGCGGCTATTGCGAAAGCAGAATGGAATACCAACCCTACAGACCAAAGCAGAATAGGCGAATTGAACTTTGGTTTTGACAGCCGTGCTGCAAAAATGCAACTCTGCACACAAACTCCAAAAAAAGCAATGCGGAAAAGTAAAAAGAATTTCAACTTCGACGCTTGAAACAAAGCGTTGTTGTTGTAGCAGTGTGTTGTACACTGAGGAGGCAACCCTTGCCGATGAAGGAATCCATCGGGTCAATCCGGTACGTACAACCGGCTGCCATGGGATTGTGAAACAAAGCGTCATTCGATGTTGCCACACTTGAAGTAGTGTTTTTGGTCGTCAAAGTTAAAATTTTTTTAACTATTGCGTGTTGCTTTTTTTAACATTTATTTGCACAGTTGCATTTTTCAACGCAACGAAATTATGATTTTTTCAATTGCCCTGAGATGTAGAAGCCATATTAAGAATCAAGGATTTTAACATACTTTAAGCGCTCGTTGCTTTTATCTTGGAAGCGGAATCAAGGTATTCTTGATATAACTGTGATGAATTTTGGACAGTATTATAATGCACTTATAAGTTGAGGTCATGCGAACAGTTGAGTACAATTTTTTTTAAATGCTTGTTAACACAGATGTCAAATTTTCTAAGATCTTGAAACGATGTTTTATTTTATCCGATACATGGCATAATTACCTGGTAGTGTACCGCAAACATATTAATTTTTTTTCGCGAAGTGCACTATCGTCGACGAGTTTTGGTTGTGTGCGTGTATTATAGTTAATAACGATTACACACACAAACAACGAAAAATGGCGCGAACTAGTAACATACCTAAAATAAGTGTTGCTCCAATCACTGATTTTGACAGATAGTGCACTCAATATTTTGTTGTTGGGCAACTGCCACTACCTGTAAATGAATATATCTTGGATCCGATACACCACATATTAGAAACAAAACAGTGTTACAATAATGAAAATACAACTTAAAACACACATTTGAAGAAGATAAATTGTAAAACAAAGTTTTTTTTCTAAAAACACTTTGACATTTGCATTTACGGCATTTGGCAATCAAGGTAGATTCGTTGGGGGCAGATCTTTGTTTTTGTGATAATGACTCCACCCCTTAATTGTACCATAGGACAGTATATGTTTTTCAATATCTGGCTAGTAATGATTGCACATTTCATGTGACGCATTCACCTTTATTTTTACTAATACTATTACAATGACCACGCATTATGATGTGTCAGGTAAACTCAGCATAAAACGAGAAGTATGGAAAATTAAATGAAATCCAAGGCGGATTTAATAAGGCTATATACTATAAACAGCTGAGTACAATTTTTTTCGCAAAGTGCACTTTCTGTCAACGATTTTTGGTTGTGTGTGTGTATTATAGTTAAGGACCATAACACACACAAACAACGAAAAATGGCGCGAACTAGTAACATATACAAAATCACAGTTGCACTAATCACTGGTTTGACAGATAGTGAACTCAATATTTTGTTGTTGGGCAACTGTCACTATCTGTAAATGAATATATCTTGGTCTCACGCGAGCAGCTGTTAACAGCCGGCCTGGTTTGACAGTATTAAGATGTCAGATTTTGGTTTGCATTCTCTTTGTTGTTATATTCTTTCTCGCATATTCTCTGCTCATGTACGCACACGTATACACACACGCACACAAATTTGTTTGCGTGTGTTAGCAAAACGGTGATCAACTTGATGGCAAGATGGCGGATTGCACCACCATATGATTTGTGGTTGTTGAACAAATGAGACATCCTTTAATTGTTTCGCTATGAATGAAATCAAAGAAAAGAAAAAATCGATTTACCGTTTTTGGCAAAAACTGTGATCAACACTTATTCACGATGAGTACGGTCACGATGTGCCGTCTAAAAGGGCTATAAAACGAGAAGAAATGGTGAGTTTAAATGGCACATATGATGTATGGTCATTGTAACAGTGTTGGTGAAAACAAAGGTGTAATCGTTACATCTAAGCATAATCGTCATTCATGGCTGAAAATCAAAATCATTTGATTTTTTCGATGAATGACGTTTATCGATTGCCGTTAATAAAGAAATGTGTAATCATTTATTGACAAATATTGAAAAACATGTTCTGTGGCCAATAAGGTTAAGAAATGAGAAGTTAGGTATGGAAAATTAGATACAATCAAAGAAAAGAAAAAATTCGATGTACCGTTTTTGGCAAAAGCTGTAATCAACACGTACACACGATGAGTACGGTCTTGATGTGCCGTCTAAAAGGGCCTTAATGTGCCGTATAAATAGCCTATAAAAATCGACTTGTAGATGTTACAATCGATAACCACGTCATATGGAAAAACAAAAACAAAAACAAAAAAAGAAATCCTAAATTCAATTTCTAGAAATCCTCAAAATCCTGACCCTTTGTTTTATATAAACTAGAAACTGTTGCAACATAAATATACTATATAAGTATACATATATTAATGGAAATATAAAAAGCCCAATACTCGACGTAAAAATTAGATAAAATAGGAAAATAGTAACAACTTTTCAATTGATAAGACAGTGAGAAAACTAGCGAAAGCCAATCGGTTCAACATGTTGGCGTTTATAAAACGTAAATTATCTGAATCTGATTCCACATCAAATTCAAACAGCACAACAACGGAAAGGTAAGTGGTTATATGTAACAACAACAGACATAAGGTTACTGTTCAAGAGGTTGTCTTAAGTGGAAGGGAATTAAGTCTATTGCTTTTAGAGGTGATTATTGATATTCATAGTTCATACTTTATACTTTTTATTTTATCAGTGTTTTGGTGCGCAAAACATCACAGATGTCTTTGGGATCGTCATCTGGCGAAGATGCCGCTGTGGATATTGGTGAAGATGCTTTGCTAAAAGAATTGGGTTATAAGAATGCCAATGATTTACAGGAGACAGTTTATGGTAAAATGAAGACTTTTGTTGAGGTAGAATTTATTTTAATTTTGGTTTTTCACTTCTTTACAGATTGCTTAAGAACCATACGAGATCCAGAGAAACCTGCAACATTGGAAGACTTGAATGTGATCTATGAAGATGGGATTTTCGTTATGCCTTCAACAAAATCTAATGTATCAGTTGTAAGTGTATGCTAATTTAATAATCCTAGACCAATATCGATTCCTTGATGTGGTTTTAAAAGCATCAACTTTAATTTGGTGCTAGGTTCTGGTAAAAACACACACTATGAACGCTGCAGCTCGGGCACTTTCGCTGTCCCTGAAGTAAAATTAAAAAATTCGTGCATTACAATAAGCGGCGAAGGTGAAATTGTTAAGGTAGACAAACTTTCAATCACATTAAACAGCAAATGACAAGCGATCACACAAGTAATCCGAGATTTAAGTCACACTGGAGGAACATGTTGAGGTCTGGTTCTCGCGCTCAAAGACAGATTTAAGATCCTGATCAGTTACTTGACTCGCAGAAAATAAAAATTTTTAGACACTGGTGTAAAATTGTCCAGCAACTTGAACGATTTGGCGCTGTGGTCAAGATTTGTTGAGTCGTCAACTTAGGGCGCTTAATAATTTAACAATTGAACAATCTGATGAATCTCTTCGGATCAGTCATTCCTATGCCAAAAACCAAAGCTATCAAAGAGTCAGGGGTAATTGTCCTATTTTATATATTAAGGGGACTTCAGCTGTACCAGTGTAGAGATAGGTCTTTCTGTCATGTTCTTCCTAAGCGTATAGTCAGGGGTAATTGTCCTTGACCTTGTCCATGAAGAATAAAGTTCATGGACAAGGGTTAATCCGGTAAGTACTACCGGCTGCCATGGGATTAGGCGTAAGGATAATCTTTCTGGCAGATTCTTCCTGTCAACTGCATTCAAAACATGTTTTGGCACTTAAGCCAAGACATTATGTTGACAACTGCCTTGGGCGGAGGATGTCCAAGAAAAACTGTACTTGGACTTAGTTGAATTAAATTTCTTGTAGGAAATAAGACACAACTATGTAACCAATATATTTTTTTCGTTTTTTGTTTATCATTTGTTGTTTTTCAGGTTCGCATAGAATTTAATCCTACTGTCCCGCATTGTTCCTTGGCCACACTGATAGGCCTGTGTATACGTGTCAAAGTTGAAAGAAGCCTGGCGCATAACATCAAATTGGACATATTTATCAAAAAAGGCACCCACAACACGGAAGAAGAAAGTAAGTTATAAGAACATGTCTATCCTATTTCCGTTTCGATAGACAGTTTTTAGTGATTTCTAATCTTAAGTGAAAACTGATTCATTAATTCGTCTTACCACTGATTTCCAGTAAATAAACAAATCAATGACAAAGAAAGAATAGCCGCAGCCATGGAAAATCCCAATTTAAGAGAATTGGTGGAGAATTGTATAAAGGATGAAGAGTGATGGTGCAGTAATTGGTGCAACCTCTATGCTTAGGGGACTAGGATATATTGTAATCTTTGTGGCACCTCAAAGAGTACCAACAAGATTAAGTTACTGTTTATTATCTTAATGGGACTACGTACGGCAAGCGTTATGTTTCCCTTACATATTTATACCATTTTTGTTTTCTACATACATATTATGATTGATATGGTCTGGTAAAAAAAAAATAATAATTTATATTGTGTTTTTGTGATAGAGCATTGAGTGAGACGTCACAAAAGAACGTGTGCACATCCGTATTAAGGCGGTGAATGATGATGGTCAGTGCTTTCGATTCAATATGGCCGCCATACGTATTTGGTTGCTTTGATTTTATTTTGTGAATGAATTTCTCTTATCGCAAATATTGTTTAGAATAGATAGGTAGTAAGTATTTGTAAATTGGTGATAACACAAATAAACATTGCAATGTTTTCTTAAATGTTGTTTTTGGTCCCATTTTTTCTTTTAATTAAAATGGGGCTTTTCAATTGTTTTTGTTGTTGCAGTATGTTGTACACTGAGGCGGCAGCTCTTGCCGATGAAGGACTTCATTGGGTCAATCCGGTATGCACAACCGGCTGCTATGGGAATGGTCTTTCAATTATTCTCAATTAATTTAAAGTTGTATTTGTTTACAATAACCCCTTCAATGGGCGGTATATATGGAACCTACATATGTCTAAAAACTGGTTGGGGCCACTATGTTTAAAATGTAAATCGCATAGCCTTAAAGCTGTGAGTAGCCTTTAAAGCTCAAATTTGATAAAAAGCTCAACATTTTCAAATAAAATTGTAATATCATATGGAAATCCTAAACGTGAAGTATACTTTTAGGAGTTTCATACGATATTGCTTACATACACCTGAATAGACATGTCCCCACTTTTAACAAATAAGAGAAAAATATAGAAAAACAATTTTATCCCAAATGTTTTGTCCAAAAAATAAACAAAGCATTTTTGGGAATTCATGCACATTCTATATTTGGGGTAAACCTGTATTTTTATTAAAATGCAATTTGAAGATTTTTTATACTCACCACCAAAGGATGGGGTATACTAATCTAGTCATTCCGTTTGTAACACCTCGAAATATTCGTCTAAGACCCCATGATCTTGATCGTCTCGACATTCTGAGTCGAACTAGCCATGACCTTCCGTCCGTTCGTCTTACGAAATCACAATGGCGATCGAGTTAGCCGCTTGAAATTATTCACAGATACTTAATATTAATGTTGGTCGTTGGGGATTGCAAATGGGCCATATTGCTTCACATTTGGATATTCCCATATAAACCGATCTCCCGATTTAATTTTTGAGCCTCTGGAAGCCACAATTTTTGTCCGATTGGGCTGAAATTTTGCATGTTCTGTTATGACTTCCAACAACTGTGGCAAGTACGGTCCAAATTGGTCAATAACCAGATATAGCTCCAATATTTTAGCAGAATTCATGTTGGTGGGTTCCCAAGATTCGGCCCGGCAGAACTTAGCACACTTTTACTTGTCTTTTAACTAAGATGGAGCTTTTCAATTGTTGTTGTTGTAGTAGTATGTTGTACACTGAGGCCCTTGCCAATGAAGGACTTCATTTGGTCAATCCAGTACGCACAACCTGCTGCTATGGGAATGGTCTTTCAATTATTCGCAATTAATTAAAAGTTGTACTTGTTTATTGGTAGCGGCCACTATGTTTAAAATGTAAATTAGCATAGCCTTTTAAACTGAGTGAAAAAAAGTTAAAATTTGCTAAAAAGCTCAACATTTTCAAATAAAATTGTAATATCATATGAAAACCCTAAATGTGAAGTATACTTTTAGGAGTTTCATACGATATTGCTGTACATACACCTAAATAGATATGTCCCCACTTTTAACAAATAAGAGAAAAATATAGAAACACAATTTTATCCAAAATGTTGTGTCCGAAAACAAACAAATCATTTTTGGGAATTCATACACTTTCTATATTTGGGGTAAACCTGTATTTTTATACAAATGCAATTTGTAGATGTTTTATAACCAACACCATTCCGTTTGCAACACCTAGAAATATTCATCTAAGACCCCATAAAGTATATATATTCTTGATCCTCTCGACGACACAGAACGACTCTGTCGAAATTACCATAGCAAATGGGCCATATCAGTTCAGATTTAGATATAGCTCCCATATAAACCGATCTTCCGATTTGACTTCTTGAGCCCCTGGAATGGATATACATGTAGACACATGTGGATAAAAACAAGTAAAAAGGTGTTAAGTTCGTCCGGGCCGAACTTTGCTTACCCGCCACCTCGGGCATATATGTAAACCACCTTTCGTCAAAATCCGGCGAAAAATGCATACCTTATGCCCAAGCTATATCGAAATATGTTCCGATTTGAACCAAATACTAATAAGTACATGTCATTGTTCAATTGTGTATAACAAAATATTGATCTTTTTAGTAGCTATATCTGAAAATGAACCAATCTCAACCTTATACGACACGGATGTCGAAAAGCCTAAAATAAGTCACTGCGTCAAATTTCAGTGAAATCGGATTATAAATGGGCCTTTCATGGGGCCAGGACTTTAAATCGAGAGATCGGTCTATATGACAGCTATATCCAAATCTGGACAGATCTGGGCCAATTTGAAGAAGAATGTTGAAGGGCCTAACACAACTCACTGTCCCAAATTTCAGCAAAATCGGATAATAAATGTGGCTTTTTTGGGCCTAAGACCCTAAATCGGCGGATTGGCCTTTATGGAAGCAGATATAGTTCGATAGAGCCCATCTACGATCTTGACTTGCCTATGGACAAAAAAAGAATCTGTGCAAAGTTTCAGCTCAATATCTCTTTTTTTTAAAGACTGTAGCGTGATTTCAACAGACAGACGGATGGACATGGCTAGATCGTCTTAGATTTTTACGCTGATCAAGAATATAGGGTCGGAAATGGATATTTCGATGTGTTGCAAACGGAATGACAAAATGAATATACCCCCATCCTTCGGTGCTGGGTATGAAAAGAACATACGTCAAGTACAATTTGCAAATAAATGTGGATTAGAGCGTGCTCTATTCGTATCTGCTATACATAAGAAAACTTATATGGATACATAACGAGAAGTGTCGTATGACATATACATATCGTTTGAAAACACCTTTAAGACATCCAGATATATTCTTACTTTCGCTTGTGTTCGAATAAACCAAACAACAAAAATCGCCTAAGCTTTGTTTGCACATAGAACTTGGTGTAAAGATAATTGCCTCTCTAAATCTCTCTGAAGAGTTTTACTCTGCGGAGGCCAGTTTTTATTGAACCCAAAATTAAAGGGGATAGAACTCATTGATGTGAAAGTTTGTTCTTTTACGGCATATTCAGAGGAAGTAAGTACGTATTAGACAAAATTATTTAAAATGTGGCTTGTGACCTATTTATGTATTTTTTTTTTAATTTTGCGGGCACTTAAATAAGCATTTCTTTCAAACTACCATGACGTTTAGCTTTATCTCTATTTATCTTTCAATGCTTTCAAAGTTTGGGCCATGCTTTCAACAGCAACATTTCTGCTTGTAGCAGTAGAAAGTAGCATTTCTTAAGATGATACTGATTTTCTTTACATTTGGTTCGTTTCGCCTCTTTACCTAAAAAAGCAACCCGAAAAACCAACGGAAACTTTGAAGTCCAAAGAAAAAAGTAGTGGAGAACATGAAAAAAACCTCATGCGAAGAATGAAGTAATGAAAGCTTTTAACATAATTAAAGTATAATGCACTTGCAATGAAATCTAACAACAACAAAAATTGCAGCCACAAAGAAATGCACAAAAAAGGGACCCTAACTTAAACACATCCATACACGCATAAATATGTAAGTGTGTGTACACAAACACACTGCACTAAGTCATAAAAGCGACTAAGGGGAGCTTCCTGAATAGATGGTAACAGACATTAAATAATGAAATAGCCCACTGGCAAAGTATTTCGTATAGCATAAAGTATGGGAAAAATGAAATGGGAACAAGAATTTTCGCCTCATACTCACGCAATGGCGTAACACATTTTCCACACAAGGGAATAAAGGATGCGGACACTACAGCGATCACTCTTTGAAATGTTGCCGACATTCATAGAGGCACGCACATAAATGGAAAAAAAACAAGTTGCAAGTGAATGAGTTTCTCAGCCACATGGTAGATGAGAATCTAGAATACAGGTGAAAGAAATGAGACAGGCAACAAAATGGGTTGGTGGGTCAAAAGTAATGTTTGTTTTTTGCTTAAAAAATATTTTAAATCAAACTAATAATGTAAGTGGTTTCAAATAAATTTAATTAATCACTGCTTGTACACATTCTCCACATATATTTCTTACGACAAGCCTTATTGGGCACTAGCATGCGTAAAATGCAAAGCAGGACGCACAGTGGGAGAAAAAATCGGACCAAAAATGAAGATTTGGCAACCCCAACAATGTTTGGAGGCCACCGTAGCGCAGAGATTAGCATGTCCGCCTATGACGCTGATAGCCTGGGTTCGAATCCTGGCGAGATCATCAGAAAAAAATTTTCAGCGGTGGCTTTCCTCTCCTAATGCTGGCAACATTTGTGAGGTACTATGCCATGTAAAACTTCTCTCCAAAGAGGTGTCGCACTGCGGCGCACCGTTCTGACTCGACTATAAAAAGGAGGCCCCTTCTAATTGAGCTTAAAACTTAAATCGGACTGCACTCATTGATATGTGAGAAGTTTGCTATTGTCTCTTAGTGGATTGTTCATGGGGAAAATTTGCATTTACAACAATGTTTCGAAGTACTGAGGTGACTAACAGGCCCCTAAGGCCTGTCAAAAGGCGCCCGGACAACCTATGGCCTTGAAATTTTGCACATGATCTCGTTAACACCTCAGCTCTAACCATTTTAATTTCTACCCGTTCTCACACGGCATATTTATACCTTACACCACTACTGTGGTACAGTAGATAGAGAGATAGACCCATTGGTAAGTACACCGATCGACTCAGAATCATTTTCTGCTCCGATTTAGCTATGCCCATTTGTCTGTCCGTCTGTCCATGTTAATTTGAGTACAAACTACAGGTCGCAATTTTCATCCGATCGTCTTCAAATTTGGTACAGGCATGTTTTCCGGCCTAGAAACGAAGCCTATTGAAATTGGAAAAAATCGGTTCAGATTTGGATATAGCTCCCATATATATGTTCGTCCGATTTGCAGTAATACAGCAATAAAATGGTCATTTGTCAACCGATTCTTTCGAATTTTGGCAGCAAAGATTTTTTTTATGACCCTTGATATCAGTGTTGAATTTCATAGAAATTGGTTCTGATTTGGATATAGCTCCCTTACATATGTTCGTCCGATTTTCAGTAATACACCAATAAAATGGTCATTTGTCAACCGATTCTCTCGAAATTTGGCAGGAAGGATTTTCCTATGACTCTCAATATTAGTGGTGAATTTCATAGAAATCGGTTTAGATTTGGATATAGCTCCCATATATATGTTCGTCCGATTTGCAGAAATACAGCAATAAAATGGTCATTTGTAAACCGATTCTCTCGATATTTGAAATCTTCCCAAAATTTTGTACAACGCATTCCTCAACGACTTCCACAATATCCATAAAGTTTGATCGAAATCGGTTCAGATGTAGATATAGCTCCCATCTATATGTTCGTCACATTTTGGGTAATTTTTTGTCATTTGTCAACCGTAGTTATTACATTTTGAACATATTTGCTTTGCTCGAAATTTGATACAGTAATTTTAATAACCTATCTGGTTACTTGAATCGGACTGCACTCATTGATATGTAAGAAGTGTGCCCCTGTTCCTTGGTGGAATGTTAATCTTTAAAAGCCTAATAAGAGGATTAGCTTAAGTTTTAGTGACTTAGACGTTTTCGCCCATTGTGATACTACACCGTTGTGAATCTTCACATTCGCTACATCAGACATAATTTTTTTGACCATTCGTCATTTGTGTCGCTAGAGGCATGCCCAAAGATTCCAGTTCCTCTGGAATGTGTAAGGTGGTTCCTAGTCTCGCAAGCTAGTCTGCTCTACAATTCCCTGGGATATCACTATGGCCCGGCACCCAGAACAGGTAAGTATTGAACTGTTCAGCCATCTCGTTGAGAGATTTGCTACAGACGAGGGTGGTTTTTAAATTCAGAAATACGTAGTCAAGGGATTTAATGGCTGCCTGACTGTCTGAGAAGATGTTTATGCCAATCATTGTTATGACATGTTAGTCATTCCACCACCTCTTTAACTGCAAGGATCTCCGCTTGATACACACTACAGAGGTCGGTTAACCTATACCGATATGACTAGTCCTGGTTTTTCAGAGTACACCCCAAAGCCCACCTGGCTGTCTAGTTTAGCACCATCCGTATAGAAGTCTACATAGCTTCTATTGCCAGGGATATTGTAGTTCCAATCGGTCCTGAAGAGAAACATCTACAACAGCAGAAGCTGAAATAGAAATCTGTCTCTACCCATTAATACTTAATCATGTGCCACAAGACTCGACTTTGACATATTTTTAGTTCTTTCATTCATTTAGCTCCAATGAATTAGGTCGATCTTAAGCAGGAGATTAACTTGTTAACTTTGCACTTGCTGCTACGAATGACAAGAACACAAAGGGTATACCAAAACAGTAACGAAACGAAAACAAAAACGGAAAAGGAATTCTTAGACGATTAAACATGAAGGCTTCCTTATTGTGAGTTGTTTTCATCTTTTTTAGCTTCAAGATTTGTTTTGGACATTCTTTGAGTTTGCCATTGCATTGCGTCGCCATGGCTTGGTTTTTGTGAAACGTTATCTTCCTGCCATTAAAATGCATTTACATTGGTACTTGTTTATGAGATGTCAGAAGTTTCCATTACGTTTTGTTGTTTCTTTTTTTGCTTGGCCATCTCTTTGTAAAGTCACTAATTTTACGAAAGGACGTGATTCCCTTTATTAAGAGTGAATAGGGAAATAAACAAGAAGAGATTAGCAAAAGCGTAGAGTTTGATGAAAAGAGGAACACAGTTAAGGTTAAAAAAAATTAGTTATCAACGATTTCTTAAAAAAAAAAAAATTCCATAAAAAATCTTTTTGGTAGTAGAAAAATTTCCATGAATAAATAAAAAAAAAACAAGTAAAAGGGCGTTAAGTTCGGCCGGGCCGAACTTTGGATATCCACCACCTCGGTATATATGTGAACCACCTTTCGTCAAAATCCTGTGAAAAATGCGTACCTTATGCCCCATAGCAGCTATATTGAAATATGCTCCGATTTGGACCAATTACTTATAAGTAAGAGTCATTGTTCAATTGTGTATAACAAAATAGCTTTTTAGTAGCTATATCTGAAAATAAACCGATCTGAACCATATACGACACGGATGTCGAAAAGCCTAACATAAGTCACTGTGTTAAATTTCAGTGAAATCGGATTACAAATGCGGCTTTTATGGGGCCAAGACTTTAAATCGAGATATCGGTCTATATTGCAGCTATATCCAAATCTGTACCGACTTGGACCAAGTTGCAGAAAAATGTCGAAAAGCCTAACACAACGCACTGTCCCAAATCTCGGCGAAATCGGACAATAAATGTGCCTTTTATGGGTCCAAATCCTTTAATCGAGAGATCGGTCTATATGGCAGCTATATTCAAATATGAACCGATCTGGGCCAAATTGAAGAAAAATATCAAAGGGCCTAACACAACTTACTGTCACAAATTTCAGCAAAATCGGATAATAAATGTGGCTTTCATGGGCCTTAGACCCTAAATCAGAGAATCGGTCTAAATGGCAGCTATATCCAAATCTGGACCGATCTGGGCAAAATTAACGTAGGATGTTGAAGGGCCTAACACAACTCACTGTCTCAAATTTCAGCGACATCTGAAGAAAAGTGCGCCTTTAATGGGCGCAAGACCTTAAACCGAGAGATCGGTCTATATGGCAGCTATATCCAAATCTGAACCGATCTGTGCCATATTGCAGAAGTATATCAAGGGGCTTAAATTAACTCACTGTCCCAAATTTCAGCAAAATCGGATAATAAATGCGACTTTTATGGGCCTAAGACCCTAAATCGGAGGATCGGTCTATGTGGCAGCTATATCCAAATCTGGATCGATCTCAGCCAAATTCTCGAAGGATGTCGAAGAGCCTAACACAACTCACTGTCTCAAATTTCAGCGACATCGGAAGAAAAATGCGCCTTTTATGGGCGTAAGACCTTAAACCGATAGATCGGTCTATATGGCAGCTATATCCAAATCTGGACCGATCTATGCCATATTACAGAAGTATATCAAGGGGCTTAACTTAACTCACTGTCCTAAAATTTGGTGACATCGGGTAATAAATGCGCCTTTTATAGGCCCAAAAACTTTAATCGAGAGATCGGTCTATATGGCAGCTATATGAAAATCTGAACCGACCTGGGTCAAATTGAAGAAAGATGACGATGGGCATAACACAACGCACTGTCCCAAATTTCAGCAAAATCGGATAATAAATGTAGCTTTAATGGGCCGAAGTCCCTAAATCGGAGGATCGGTCTATATGGCAGCTATATCCAAATCTGGACCGATCTGGGCCAAATTAACGAAGGATGTCGAAGGACCTAACACAACTCACTGTTCCAAATTTCAGCAAAATCTGATAATAAATGTGGTTTTTGTGGGCCTAAGACCCTAAATCGGAGGATCGGCCTATATGGCAGCTATATCCAAATCTGAACCGATCTGGGCCAAATTGACGGAGAATGTCGAAGAGCCGATTTTCAGCAAAATCGGATAATAAATGTGGCTTTTATTGGCCTAAGACCCTAAATCGGCGGATCGGTCTATATGGGAGCTATATCAAGATATAGTCCGATATAGCCCATCCTCGAACTTAACTTGCTTATGGAAAAAATAAGAGTTTTTTTAAAGTTTCAGCTCAATATCTCTATTTTTAAAGACTGTAGTGTGATTTCAACAGAGAGACGGACGGACAAGTCTAGATCGTCTTAGATTTTTACGCTAATCAAGAATATATATACTTTATGGGGTCGGAAATGGATATTTCGATGTGTTGCAAACGGAATGACAAAATGAATATGCCCCATCCTTCGGTGGTATAAAAACCTTATCCACATCGAACAATTGTTACTGACATCGAACTAACACCGTAAATGCCAGCTGTATGAAGAAAATTGGTGCTTATTTGCACTAAAAACTTTTATCAGGAAAATGCTTCAAAATTGCCTATGATTAAGTGTTGCAAAATTTTATGAGAATTTTATTTTTGGCCCCAAAGTTCCATCAGTTCAAATATGCCTTCAAATTACATTTCTGACCAATGAATATTTTAATGTTTTTTCTTCTTCTTCTTCTTCTTGATTTTAACAACATTTTTATGGGTTTTCGTTAATCCTTATTAGGTGCACTTGGCAAAGTGGCAAAACGCATTTCCATAAATTAGCCATTTGGCCATAGAAGGCCCACAATAAAAATTAAAACTCTTTGAGGCCAAACTCTAGACTATGCTGGCATCGTCATCATCAGCATCATCAATATGATGCGAGGGAAATGATGACCAAAAGAAGGTATTAACTTTTTATTGCTTAACTTGGTTTTTATTGCAGTTGAAACACTTTTCCAGGGAAACCCAAGGTGAGTGTGCAAGTGTGTGTGCGTGTGTCCCCAGCACCACTTCATACAAAGGCCACCATTTGCCAAAGAAAATAAAACAGAAAGATGAAAACATGAGGGGAACTCAGAAATTCATACCTGACCAAAAAAAAAAAATCGAGACATCTCAGTTATTTAAAATGGCCCCACATCAGCATGACATCAAGAGTGTCAGCCATTGTCAACGTCATCGTGGCCATAATCATAGTCCAACGCAGCAGCAGTACAAGTATCATTGGCATGAAGTGTCCCAGAAGAATACACATATTTAAGCCTTGTCCATTAAAAGTTATAATCATGAACTTTGTATGCAGATCACACTTATATTTAAGACCACTTGATTACTGCAGAAAAGCAAATTTTCATTTATAACCAACTGCAGCAATAGTCAGCCAGCTACCCAGCCAACCAGCCCTCGGTGGTCATGTAGCCTTATTGGTGGCAGTAGCTGTGGACACAATTCAGGCCAGACTTAAGACTGGGCGAAACTTGGGGCAGGGGGATATTGTCCTTTTTTTTTTTTGTCTCTCATTGTTGTTTGTATGGTGAAATGATAGCTGATGCTGCACTGTGGTAGATATCTAATTGTGAGAACATGGAGCACCAGTAGAAATGCTGATCCATTGTGCTTATCTTTAAAATACCGAACGTTGGAACAGATACGATGGACAGAGTTTTTACGGAGAGAATTTCAGCCACATGTTCCTTACAATAAATATGTAGAAAAGAAAAGATAATAGTGGCAGTCTGCAATCTCAGCCATTTAGACATTTTGGTTTTTTTCTATAGAACAGGAATAAGAGAGGAAAGATGTTTTTTAGTTTCAACCATTGAACAAACCAGACAATTTTTAACAAGTAAAAGCATGCTAAGTTCGGCCGGGCCGAATCTTGGGAACCCACCACCATGGATTAAAATAAGTTGTAGAGCATAATTTTATTCTATATAACAAACTTCTGTCAAATCGGCAACAATTAAAGCTTCTAGGAACCGAACAAGGATGATCGAGAGACCGGTTGTTATGGGAGCTACATCAGATTATATTTGTCCGATTTGGACCGTACTTGGCACAGTTGTTGGAAGTCATAACAAAAGACTACATGCTTAATTTCAGCCAAGTCGGAAAAAATTGCGGCCTGTAAAGGCTCAAGAAGTCAAATCGGGCGATCGGTTTATATGGGAACTATACCAGGTTATAGACCGATTAGAATCTTGTAAACCACCTTTCCACCTTTGTATGTAAACCACCTTTCATCAAATTGCGGTGAAAATTGCATACCTTATGTCCCATAGCAGTTATATCGAATTGTGTATAACAAAATATTGGTCTTTTTAGTAGCTATATCTAAAAATAAATCGATCTGAATCATACACGACAAGGATGTTGAAAAGCCTAACATAAGTCATGGTGTCAAATTTCAGTGAAATCGGATTATAAATGCGCCTTTTATGGGTCCAAAACTTTAAATCGAGATATCGGTCTACATGGCAGCTATATCCAAATCAGCATCGATTTGGACCAAGTTTTGGAAAAACGTCGAAAAGCCTAACACAACGCACTGTCCCAAATCTCGGCGAAATCGGACAATAAATGCGCCTTTAAGGGCCCAAAAACCTTAAATCGAGAGATCTGTCTATATGGTAGCTATATCCAAATCTGGACCGATCTGTGCAATATTGCAGAAGTATGTCGAGGGGCCTAACACAACTCAATGTCCCAAATTTCGTTGACATTGGACAATAAATGCGCCTTTTATGGACCTAAAACCTTAAATCGAGAAATCGGTCTATTTGACAGCTATATCTAAATCTGGACCGATCTGGGCCAAATTGAAGAAGAATGTCGAAGGGCTTATCTTAATTCAAGGTCCCAAATCGGCGAAATCGGACAATAAGTACGCCTTTTATGTGCCCAAAACCTTAAATCGAGAGATCGGTCTATATGGCAGCTATATCCAAATCTCGACCAAATCTGGACCGATCTGGGCCAAATTGAAGAAAGATGTCGAGGGGCCTAACACAACTCACTGTCCCAAATTTCAGCAAAATCGGATGATAAATGTGACTTTTATGGGCATAAGACCCTAAATCGGAGGATCGGTCTATATGGCAGCTATATCCAAATCTGGACCGATCTGAGCCAAATTGACGAAGGATGTTGAAGGGCCTAGCACAACTCACTGTCGCAAATTTCGGCAAAAATGGATAATAAATGAGGCTTTTATTGGCCTAAGACCCTAAATCGGAGGATCGGTCTATATGGCAGCTATATCCAAATCTGGACCGATCTTGGCCAAATTGAAAAATGACGTCGAAGGTCCTAACACAACTCACTGTCTTAAATTTCGGCAAAATCGGGAAATAAATGCGCCATTTATGGCCTTAAAACCGAGAGATCGGTCTATATGGCAGCTATATCCAAATCTGGACCGAACTGTGCCATATTGCAGAAGTATGTCAAGGGGCTTAACCTTACTCACTGTCCTAAATTTTGGCGACCTCGGACAATAAATGTGCCTTTTATTGGACCAAAACCTTTAATCGAGATATCGGTCTATATGGCAGCTATATGAAAATCTGAACCGATCTGGGCCAAATTGAAGAAAGATGTCGATGGGTCTAAGACAACTCACTGTCTCAAATTTCAGCAAAATCGGATAATAAATGTGGATTTTATGGTCCCAAAACACTAAATAGGAGGATCGGCTTATATGGCAGCTATATCCAAATCTGGACTGATCTGGGCTAAATTGACGAAGGATATCTAAGGGCCTAAGACAACTCACTGTCCCGAATTTCAGCAAAATCGGATAATAAATGTGGCTTTTATTGGTCTAAGACCCTAAATCGGAGGATCGGTTTATATGGCAGCTATATCCAAATCTGGACCTATCTGGGCCAAATTAACGAAAGTTGTCGAAGGGCCTAACACAACCCAAATTTCCTCAAATTTCAGCAAAATCGGCTAATAAATATGGCTTTTATTGGCCTAAGACCCTAAATCGGAGGATCGGTCTATATGCCAGCTATATCCAAATCTGGACCGATCTGAGCCAAATTGACGAAGGATGCCGAAGGGCCTAACACAACTCACTGTCCCAAATTTCAGAAAAATCGGATAATAAATGTGTCTTTTACGGGCCTAAGACCATAAATCAGAGGATCGGTTTATATGACGAAGGATGTTGAAGGGCCTAACACAACTCACTGTCCCAAATTTCGGCAAAATTGGATGATAAATGAGGCTTTTATTGGCCTAAGACCCTAAATCGGAGGATTGGTCTATATGGCAGCTATATCCAAATCTGGACCGATCTCAGCCAAATTGAAAAAGGACGTCGAGGTCCTAAAACACCTCGCTGTCTTAAATTTCGGCAAAATCGGGAAATAAATGCGCCATTTATGGCCCCAAAACATAAAACCGAGAGATCGGTCTATATCGCAGCTATATCCAAATCTGGACCGATCTGTGCCAAATTGCAGAAGTATGTCAAGGGACTTAACCTTACTCACTGTCCTAAGTTTTGGAGACATTGGACAAGAAATGCACCTTTTATAGGTCTAAAACCTTAAATCGAGATATCGGTCTATATGGCAGCTATATCCAAATCTGGACCGATCTGGGCCAAATTGACAAAGGATGTCGAAGGGCTTAACACAACCCAATGTTCCAAATTTCAGCAAAATCGGCTAATAAATATTGCTCTTATGGGCATAAGATCGGATAAAAAATGTGGCTTTTATGGGTCCAAGACCCTAAATCGGAGGATCGGTCTATATGGGGGCTATATCAAGATATAGTCCGATATAGCCCATCTTGGAACTTAACCAGCTTATGGAAACAAATAATCTGTGCCAAGTTTCAGCTGAATATCTCTATGTTTGAAGACTGTAGCGTGATTTCAACCTACAGACGGACAGACGGACGGACATGTCTAGATCGTCTTAGATTTTTACGCTGATCAAGAATATATACACTATATAGAGTCGGAAATGGATACTTCAATGTGTTGCAAACGGAATGACAAAATGAATATACCCCCATCCTTCGGTGGTGGGTATAATAGGTATGCAAAATTAAAGTCTAACTAGATTTTTGCGTAGGTGCTATGTATTAAGAGTTGTATATGTAGTTGTACGTGGTGTAGGGTATTGTATAGTCGGTTACGCCCGTCTTTTGGCTTTCATTATTGGTTCCATTATTTAGTTTGTTTTCCTTTGAAAACACTGTCTCCAGTGGCTTCTTCCAATGAGGATGATAGGTAGAATAATTTTTTTCTCTCTTATTGTCACTGGGATCATTTGGAAATGTAGGAACGCACAACAGAAGCAAAGGAGGCATAGAGTTGACAAATTTAAATATTTTGCCCATCAAAAGAAAAGCACTCTTCCATTGCCTGCTGTTGTTGTCTTTGTTTTGTTTTTTTTGTTCTTTTTCGTGGTGGCTGGCATTTTTTTCTCCTTTTTAGCTTTCTCACCTGCTTAATTGCAGTACATTCTACATCTTAAACAAATTGCTTTCATAGTTCTCTTCACTGTCTGTCGACTTTTGTGTATTGCTGCCTGCTCGTCATTATAAGTAGCTGTTTTCTGCTTTTGCCCTCCTCTTCCTGGTACTTCAGGCACTTTGATTGCACTCCGAGGTACATTAGAGTTTTTATACCCTACAATAAGGCGGGAAGTATTTTGGCATAGGATTTCACCTAACGATGTTGTTGTGTTGTAGCCACACATTTGCATGTGGAGGTAGTGATTTCTGTCAATCTCCCATGGATGTGCAATTTGGTTTCGGTTCGTTCCGATCACCACGGAATCGCTATGGTCTTTAGTTGTTTCAGGCGCCTTCTTATATCAAGTATCACAGTTACTCAGTATTTAAGTAAGAATCGGTGCCGCCCGACCTATGACTGGGACTCTTCAATCGAAATCGCTGACACCACTTAAATGCGTTATTTCCTGCCTTGCTGCTTTTCACCTTAACAGCACTATGCCACTCCCGATCTCTTGGTAGCTTCCTGTTTTGGTTTTGAAACACCAATTCATATAATTTTGCCTGCATGCCTCATGTAGTGTAGGGCATTTAAAAAATCGTTCTGGTTCCTACTTTTTTCCTTACTTGCCTTTTCCCTCTGTTATTCTCGCTTTATTTTTTAAACTATTTTTTTTACTCATCTTTGGAGAATGGAGGACATACTTTTGTGTATTAAAATAAAAAACAAAACAAAACAAAAAATGGGAAATATCTAAAACAATGAAGACAACAAGGAAGAGCAAAGCAAAAGTAATGTCATGGCACGGTTCAAAAAGCGAAAGAGCGAGATAGACAAAGAAGGAAAGGAATTTTGCCATACATTTGCAAAAAACAACTTGTGTTTCTAATGCCTCTAATGGTTCTCCATTGAAATTACCTTGCAAAGGATTAAATATTTTGTAAGTACTTTGTGTAATAGTTGTGCTTCCTGGAAAGGCATCCAAGTTATTAGTTGGGAATGCAAGAGTGTTGTAAATGTCTCTTTTAAGGTGCATTCGCAAAGTTTTGTTTTCTATGTGTGTGTGTGTGTGTGTTTTAATGATGCTTTAATTTGTTATATTTTATAGCCAATTAGTTTAATTAGCTTATTTTGTACTTTTCACGAAAGTCACAAAAGAGCCAGAGTCAGAGTCAGTGTCAACTAAGCTCTTATGGTTTTCTCGAAAAATTGGGTTATGGTGACGTATGAGTGTTGGGTAAAACTGAGTGCCTTCATTTTTGTTACTAATACGCAATGCAGTACTACTACTTGGGTAGGCCAAATATAAGAATCTATGCAGTGATGACAGTTGTTATGGAAGCACCCTTGCTGCCGACATCCTTAATTGCCATAATTGGCAAATATTATGATTATTATTGATATTGTCAATTGGAATACATATAGAAACATAGAAAGTGAAAAGTAGAGTGGGTGGCTATGTATGTGTGTGGGGATAGCTGAAAGTTAGATTGATTAAATTTAAATTGTTTAAATAAATGAAAGAAAGCTAAGCTTGACACGCTGTTTTGAAGAAACATCTTTTGAATTTGACATGAACGAAAATTTTGTCCAATTTTCTTGTTATACCATACCCATCATCGAAGGATGGGGGTATATTCATTTTGTCATTCCGTTTGCAACACATCGAAATATCCATTTCCGACCCCATAAAGTATATATATTCTTGATTAGCGTAAAAATCTAAGACGATCTAGCCACGTCCGTCCGTCTGTTGAAATTACCCTACAGTCTTTAAAAATAGAGATATTAAGCTGAAACTTGGCAAAGATTCTTTTTTCATAAACCGGTTTAGTTTGAAGATGAGCTATATCGGATTATATCTTGATGTAGCCCCCATTTATTGTCCGATTTTGCCAAATTTGGAACAGTGAGTAGAGTTAGGTCCTTCGACATCCTTCTTCAATTTGGCCCAGATTGGTCCAGATTTGGATAATTTGGATATAGCTGTCATATAGACCGATCTCTCGATATAAGGTTTTGGGCCTATAAAAGGCACATTTATTGCTCGATTTTGGAAAAAATTGGGACAGTTAGTAATGTTATGCCCTTCGACATTCTTCTTCCATTTTGTCCAGATCGGCTCAGATTTGGATATAGCTTCCATATAGACCGATCTCTCGATTTAAGGTTTTAGGCCCATAAAAGGCGCATTTATTGTTCGATATCGCCGAAATTCGGGACAGTGAGTTAAATTAAGCCCCTCGATATACTTCTGCAATATGGCACAGATGGATCCAGATTTGGATACAGCTGCCATATAGACCGACCTCTCGATTTAAGGTTTTGGGCCCATAAAAAGCGCATTTATTGTCCGATTTCGCCGAAATGTGGGACAGTGAGTTGCGTTGGGCTCTTCGACATCCTTCTTCAATTTGGTCCTAATTGGTTCAGATTTGGATATAGCTGCCATATAGACCGATCTCTCGATATAAGGTTTTGGGCCCATAAAAAGCGCATTTATTGTCCGATTTCGCCGAAATGTGGGACAGTGAGTTGCGTTGGGCTCTTCGACATTTTTTTGCAACTTGGCCCAAATCGAACCAGATTTGGATATAGCTACCGATATCTCGATTTAAAGTCTGGGCCCCATAAAACGCGCATTTATAATCCGATTTCACTGAAATTTGACACAGTGACTTATGTCATGCTTTTCGACATCCGTGAATATAGCTGGCATATTGACCGATCTCTTGATATAAGGTTATGGGCCCATAAAAGGCGCATTTATTGTCCGATTTCGCTGAAATTAAGGAAAGTGCGTTGTGTTAGACTCTTCGACATTTTTCTGCAACTTAGCCCATATCGGTGCAGATTTGGATAGAGCTGCCATATAGGCCGATCTCTCGATTTAAAGTCTCGATTTAAAGTCTTTATACTCCGATTTCACTGAAATTTGACACAGTGACTTATGTTAGGCTTTTCGACATGTTGTCTTCTATGGTTCAGATCGGCGTATTTTTAGATATAGCTACTAAAAAGACCAATATTTTGTTATACACAATTCAACAATGACTTGTTCTTATTCGTATGATTGGTGCAAATCGGAACATATTTCGATATATCTGCTATGGGGCATAAAGTATGCATTTTTCGCCGAATTTTGACGAAACGTGGTTTACATATATATCGGAGATGGTGGGTATCCAAAGTTCGGCTCGGACGAACTTAAAGCCTTTTTACTGGTTTATGCTTTAAATGTCGACGTCTGGTTCTGTTCTCCAGTGCACCCACAGATTGAAATACCTGGAGTAGACTTCAAATGGACTCCAATGACTCATTAGTGGTAATGGTTTTGGCCATAGCATGTTGTCTGCTGCTTAAACCGGGCCCATAGCAGTGGCTGTTCCCGGTTCCTCTAGTTGATAGGCAACTACTTTCTAGAGGGCTTTTTAGGAAGACCCTAGGTTTTTGTTTTGAGGCATACGGATCATTTTGAAAACGAGCAATACACCATTTACCTCAAACTCAATTATATTTATTGGCTAGGTGAGACTAATATTAAGTTTTTCATCTATAAGCAGCAGTACTTCCTTATTGGATTCGAGGCACATTAGCTGAACAGGCTACAACAAATCATCCCATTTCCAAGCGAATTGAATTGAAAAACAACTTATAGTCCGATTCGGACCATAAATGAATGCAGAACATTGTATAATTCATCGTGTAATATTTCAGTTCATTCGGATAAGAATTGCGCCTTGTAGAGGCTCAAGAAGCAAAATCGGGAGATAGGTTTATATTGGAGCTGTATCAAGCTATTGATCGATTCAGACTATATTAGACACGTATGTTGAAAGTCATGAGAGAAGCCGTTGTACAAAATTTCAGGCAAATCGGATAAGAATTGCGCCCTCTAGAGGCTCAAAAAATCAATATCCAAGATCGGTTTATATGGCTGCTATATCAGGTTATACACCGATTTGCGCCATACTAAGCAAAGTTATTGGAAGTCATAACAAAACACCTTATGCACAATTTCAGCCAAATCGGATGAGAATTGCGGGCTCTATTGGCTCAAGAAGTCGAGATCCAAAATCGGTTCATATGACAGCTATACCAGATTATGAGCCGATTTGAATCACACTAAGTACTGCTGTTGGAAGTGATACCAAAACACATCGTGCAAAATTTCATTCCAATCGGATAAGAATTGCGCCCTCTAGAGGCTCAAGAAATCAAGACTCAAGATCGGTTTATATGGTAGCTATATCAAAACATGGACCGATTTGTCCCATTTACAATCCCAATCGACCTACGCTAATAATGGGCCAAACTGTTCCATGTTTCGATATAGCTCCCATATAAACCGATCTCCCAATTGTTATTCTGAAGCCCGTATATATCAGGTTATTGACCGATTTGAACCTAGTTTAGCACAGTTGTTGGAAGTCACAGCAAAACACGTCGTGCAAAATTTCATTCCAATCGGATAAGAGGCTCAAGAAGTCAAGAGGCTCTAGAGGCTCAAGAAGTCAAGACCCAAGATCGGTTTATATGCCAGCTATATCAGGTTATGGACCGATTTGAACCAACTTGGCACAGTTGTTGGTTATCATAACAAAACGCGTCGTGCAAAATTTCATTCCAATCGGATAAGAATTGTGCCCTCTAGAGGCTCAAGAAGTCAAGACCCACGATCGGTTTATATGACAGCTATGTCAAAACATGGACCGATATAGCCCATTTACAATCCCAACAGTCCTACTCTAATAAGAAGTATTTGTGCAAAATTTCAAGCGGCTAGCGGCTAGACGGACGGACAGACAGACTGACGGACATGGCTAGACATAAAATATCACGGCGATCAAGAATATATAAACTTTATGGGTCTCAGACGAATATTTCGAGTTGTTACAAACAGAATGACGAAATTAGTATACTCCCATCATATGGTGGAGGGTATAAAAATAGAGATATTGCGTTGAAACTCTGCACAGATTCTTTTTTGTCCATAAGCAGGTTAAGTTCTAAGGTGGGCTATATCAGACTATATCTTGATACAGGCCCATATAGACCGATCCTCCGATTTTGGGTCTTAGCCCCATAAAAGCCACATATATTATCCGATATTTGCTGAAATTTGGGACAGTGAGTTGTGTTAGGCTTGGATATAGCTGCAGATTTGGATATAGCTGCCATATAGACCGATCTCTCGATTTAAGGTCTTAGGCCTATAAAAGTCGCATTTATTGTCCGATTTGGCCGAAATTTGGGACAGTGAGTTGTGTTAGCGCCTCCGATATCCCTTTTCAATTTGGCCCAGATTGGTTCAGATTTGGATATAGCTGCCATATAGAGCGATCTCTCGATTTAAAGTCTTGGCCCCATAAAAGGCACAGTGACTTATGATAGGCTTTTCAACATCCATGTCGTAGATGGTTCAAATCGGCCTATATTTGGATATGGCTATCAAAAAGACCGATTTATACTTTATAAAAAGACCAATATTTTGCTCTGCAAAATTGAAGAATGACTTGCAGTTATTAGGCCACTCAATATCCATGTAAAATTTGGTCTAAATCGGACAATATTTCGATAAAGCTGCTATGGGGGCATAAATTATGCATTTTTCACCGGATTCTGACGAAAGGTGGTTTATATTTATACCCGAGGTGGTGGGTATCCAAAGGTTGGCCCGGCCGAACTTAACGCCTTTTTACTTGTTATACCCTACAACACAACTGTGGTACAGGGTATTATAATTGTGTGCATTTGTTAGCAACGCTTAGAAAGAGAAGAGCTAGACCCATTGATAAGTACTGATCGGCTTAGAATCACTTCCGGATTCGATTTAGCTATGTCCGTCTGTTTGTCCTTGTATTCTTGTGATCAAGTTACAGGTCGCATTTATTGTCCGATTGTGATGAAATTTTGCACAAACGCTAGAGGTTTAGAACAAAGACGGTTCAGATTTAGATATAGCTCCCATATATATCTTTCATCCGACATGGACTTTTAACGCTGTAGAAGCCACAATTTTGGTACGATCTTTACAAAATTTGGAATGAGGTGCTTCATTAGACATCCTCATATGTGTGCAAAATTTTTTAAAAATCGGTTCAGATTTTGATATAGCTCCCACATATATCTTTCATCCGATATGCCCTTTTAAAATTGAAGAAGCCACAATTTTGGTGCGATCTTTAAAAAACTTGGCGTGGGGTGTTTTATTTAACGTCCTCCTATATGTGCAAAATTTCGTCAAAATCGATTCAGATTTAGATATAGCTCCCATATATAACTATCATCCGATATGGAATTTTGTGGCTATAGCAGCCGAACTTTACGCAAGAGCACGAAGTGTTTTCTTAAAAGTTTCTATACTACTGCAAAATTTCATAAAATACTGTTAAAATTTTTGATATAGCACCCATATATATCTCCTATCTGTTATGGAGTTTTAAGGCTGTAGCACCCACAATTTTGGTCCGATCTTTACCAAATTTGGCATGGGGTGCTTTATTTGACATCTTCGTATGTGAGCAAAATTTCAAAAAATCGTTTCAGCTTTAGATATGCCTCCCATATATATCTTTCATCCGATTTGTACTTTAAAGGCTGTAGTAGGCACAATTTTGGACCGATTTTCACAAAATTTAGCGCGAGTTGTTTTATTGGAAGTCCCAATGTGAGTGCAAAATTTCATAAAATTCGGTTAAGATTAAGACATAGCTCACATATATATCTTGTATCCGATATGGTCTTTTAAGGCTATAGAAGCTACATTTTAGTCCGATCTTAACAAGATTTAATGAGAGGTGTTTTATTTGACGTCTTAATACGTGAGCAAAATTTCATAAAATTCGGTTTAGATTAAGGTATAGGTCCCCGATATCTTTCCTCCGAAATAGACTTCAGCCTGTAGAAACCACAATTTTCGTCCGATTTTGCATGAGACATTTTATTTGACGTTCCAATGTTATATACATCGATCTTTAGCAAATTTGGCATGGGGTGCCTATATATATCTTTCATCCTATATGGATTTTAAATGGAGTAAAAGCCACAGTTTTGGTCACATCTCTGCAATATAGTGCGTGAGATGTTCTATTTGACGTCCCAGTATGTGTCATCAAAATTGGCACAGGTTTCGTTATAACTCCCATATAATCTTTTATCCGATATGGCCTTTTAAGGAGGTGGAAATTAAAATTTTGTTGTCCTATCGTAGGGAAATCTTACAAGGTTCTATTTGATATTTCAATTGGTATCCAAATTAAAGTCTGACTAGATTTCGAGATAAATTCTACATACAAAAAATACAACGTACACCAGGTAGTGCAGGGTATTATATAGTCGGCTCCGCCCGACTTTTACCTTTCCTTACTGGTTTAGTTTATGCCTTTAAGGAGAAACCGTGCAAAGAACTTCATTCTTGCGATCCAAGGAGGAGGGTACATAAGATTCGTTCCGACCGAACTTGGCACATTGTTACTTGTTTCATAATCAAATAGGTCGACTTTATTCCTTTTAACTTCCCTTTAATGAAAGTTAAAATTTTTTTGTTTAAAAGTAAAATTTAACATTTGTGTCATATGGGCATATGTGACCACAATCATTAGTGTTCCATACCAAAACGGAAGACATGTTATGCGCTTGGTGTACTTTTTTTTCTGCTGTTTTTCAATAAAGATTTGCATAAATCAATTGCATTTGAGTTTCTTCTTACAGGCAGTGCCAAAGTGGAGGGAAGGAACTTGGAAAACATGCATAATTTCTCAATTTGTTGTAATTTTACTGTTTCTTGATAATAAATTATATTAGATATAGTAATACAGATGGGGTTTGTGTGTGTGTGTGTGAATTTGTCTTAATTGCAATGTAAATGTATATGTGCATGTCTTGTTTTTGCTTTGGCTATTCAAACATACAAATCACATTTGTGTTCAGTTGTTGTTTGGTTTTGTTTTAAATTTCTCAAATACATTGAGCAGATGGTGCCTTCGTCACACATGCTCACACTCAAACACACCACAGGAAGTCCAGCACTACAAGTAATGCCACATCCTTACTTCACTTTCTGTAAGTGGCTGTGGGTGAGTGGGCAGGCAACTGTTGACCCATTTGTTGTCACTCACATACCAAAACTGGGGAACTCACACCAACATAGGAGTGCCCTAGCACCAGAGACAGTCTTGAAATGATGAATTGAGATGGGAATGTGATAGCGAGTGTATAGATGTGCGTGAGACTAGCATGCATGTTGGGTTTCATGTAAGTGTGGTCATTTACACAATTATGGGTTCACTGCTGCAATGTGATAAGTATGAAATTGACCTCATAAATAGTGTAGGGCCAATAAATTACATTTTCAAAATAAATGCCAAAGTGGAGACGAAAATTTCTACAACAGTAGACGAAAGGGAAACTGCGGTACGTCCCATTAGCCGTAGAAATGCATTTTTAAACTTATCTGCTCATGGTAGGCATTGTTATGTTAAATAAATGAATATCTTGGCAAAATTTCATCAAAATAGATTCAGTTTTGTGGGCAAAGGTTCAGATTTGTGGCCAAACTTTTGTCTTTCCTCACTAGTTTTGTCACATAACACTTTAAGGACCATTTTGTGTTTCTCATAACTGTCCGAAGACTGTAAGGTTTGTCTAAACCGTTAACTGGTGTTGATATGTTTGCCAAACGGAAGCGGAAGCAACTTCGTCTAACGTTGAAGTATTTAAAACTATGACAATTTCGCATATTAGCAAGGAACCAACACTAACATCCACAACAATGAACTTAAATGTTTAAGCCTGACACATCCTTTGCATATTGCCAGTGTGTTTACATGTGTGTGAATGGGCGAGTGGGTAAGTGCGTTTATAAGTAACTGCGCAACAATCATGACATTCGTTATACCATGAGCCAATGTGACAATAATGATGACGATGGTCGTCGTCTGGCACGGCGGATGCTACACTCGCACTGTTGTTGTATTCCACATTTGTTGTACAGCCTGCATTGTTGATGTCAACTGAGGGAATAATTTCATGATAATCATGTGAAGCATGATGTTTAAAAACAAAACTGTAGTAGAAAACAAATGAAACCGGACAAAAGACATGCCATCCCTTTCTGGCCAATGCGATTGGAAGCAATTGTTGGTAAAACGCTTATCCTGGTGTTGGACAAGCGACTATCAACGGCCACTAGCCAACAAACAGAGATCGCTTCGGAATCTTCCCCCCAGCACCGACATTATGTTATGAGCCTCATCCTGCAAATGTCATTGTATTGAAGGCATGACACATGCCTTACACAATGCATGCGTATATTATTGCTGTGTTTCTTGTATTTCCTGTTGCTGCCACTGTTTTCGAGCATAATAAAACAACTATTGTTATGGTGTTTTTGCATGCAAGTGTATGTTTTGAGTGGGTGCGGGTGTTAGTGTGGGTGTGCATGTGTGTCAACGTATGCGAACATGAACCCACTTATTTATTACACGTGTAAAATGAATTGCACACTTTGCTGTTAACTGTAAACACTAAAAGATCCTTTTTCGTCCTTCCTCACCATTGAGTTTTTTTCGTACAAATAAATATTTATAATAGCTTAAATGCATGTGTGTGAGAGAGAGTGTATGTCAATTATACGAATGTACGTGTGTGCTACACACAAAAAAAGTATTCGTTTAACATAAAGAAAAGTTCGCCAAGTAAACTTCTTTTGTGAAAAATGTTGGATTTTGTTTACGATAAACATGCACGTTCTTGCAAGAAAATGCGACGTCATGCTTATGTATATTCTTTTTAATTTTAAAAGAGTTTCCGAATATTTAAAAGGACGTGTATACGCTTCAATACTCACCCTCTCTCTAGTAGGAGGGACACAACAGAGTAATTATTGGTCCGGGAAAACGAATAATCTTTTGAGGCTAACGAAACACTTTTGTCATTAAAGAGTTTTTGGTTTCACAACAAAAGAAAGGTGCTTTTACCTCAGGCGAAGTTGCTAAAGGGTTTAGAATAAACAATGTTAGTAACATACAATAATGCTACATTTATGGCTAACGTTTGATATGTTGAGGCCAAACGTTAATTAGTTACAATAAAAGAAAAACTTCGTTATAAAAGTTTTTTGTGTTTTTACGGGAAACATGTCTCAAACATTTTATTTTTTGCGTGTACCTACACGTAATGACAACCTCGGTAAATGGGAAAGTTTTATTGCTTTCGATGAAGACGAGCTTTATTGAATACCCTATAGTGAATGCATGGTGTACATATTTCAGATAGAGTACCATTATTGGCCCTAAATGATAGAGCGTGTAATAAAACAAGCTTGACAAAAAATGGCGTTAAAAAAATGAAGCTATGGATTCATGCCTTAATGATGGGCAATTTCATTTCACATAAATTTAACAAGAAGTTATAAAACGAAAATAATTTTGTGACCTCCAATAGAGAAGAGTTAAAATCTTTGATTTGTGTTAAAGGTAAAAATCAAAAGTCTAAAATTGTCATTTTAAACTTTAAAAACCTTGTAACTTTTTTATAATGTGTCGGAATATGTAATGAGTTTAAAAATATGCATTTCGTCACGGAAGTCTATGAGGCGGATGCTGTGTTTGTAGACGGTGTGACCTCGGTGTGTACTAAAGGCTCCAAGAGGGAAATAGGAACAAGATTTGGGGTTTTCTCCGTAGAACTTAAGGTGAAGGTGAGTTTCATTGTCATAGTAAATGCAAATTTGCCCATGAACATTTCATTAAGGAACAAATCCAAACTTCTTTCTAATTGTCGCAATAGAAATTCTGGGAAGGGATCCTCCACACTCGAAACTCAAAATTTATGGCGGCCAGTACTCTCTTGAATTCGAAGATGATTTTTCATAAATACTTGACGGAAGCTATAGAATTCCAGAGTAACCTCTTATAACGCTGACTTGGTTTTCCAGTCACAATCAGATGCCTAGATATGAAAAAGTGGACGAAAATGCTAGGGAATGCTTGTTAAATTTGCATCTTATCAAGTGACGGATGTAAATTCTTGACACCACCTAGTCAACAATCCCTTCAGCCCTTCCCCCCACCCTTTCTTCCATTTTTCGTTCAAACCTTTCTGTCGGTCATCCTTCTTTCCAGAATTTCAAACTTTAAACTTTTTCCCCGTTTTTTTTCATTCTTCATTTGTTTCATTCACCCATTTTTCTACCCACCACCAAACGATGGGGTTATATTAATTTTGTCATTCCGTTTGTAACACATCGAAATATCCATTTCCGACCCTATAAAGTATATATATTCTTGATCAGCGTAAAAATCTAAGACGATCTAGACATGTCCGTCCGTCTGTTCAGCAGTCTGTTGAAATCACGCTACAGTCTTTAAAAATAGAGATATTGAGCTGAAACTTTGCACACAAAGATGGGCTATATCGGACTATATCTTGATATAGCCCCCATATAGACCTATCCGCCGATTTAGGGTCTTAGGGTCATAAAAGCTAAATTTATTATCCGATGTCGCTGACATTTGGGACAGTGACTTGCGTTGGGCCTTTTGACATCCTTTGTTAATTTGGCTCAGATCGGTCCAGATTTGAATATAGCTGGCATATAGACCGATCCGCCGATTTGGGGTCTTGGGCCCATAAAAACCACATTTATTATCCGATTTTGCTGAAAGGCGGAGTAATTGTCCCATTTGGCCGAGATTTGGGACAGTGCGTTGTGTAAGGTTTTTCGACATTTTTCTGCAATTTGGTTCAAATCAATCCAGATTTGGATGTAGCTGCCATGTAGACCCATATCTCGACGTTAAGTCTAGGCCCCATAAAAGGCCCATTTATAATCCGATTTCACTGAAACTTGACAAAGTGACTTCCATCGTTCCTTTCATCCCTCCTCCCAACCTTCTTTCCATCCTTCCTTCCATTTCTTCCATCCTATCTTCCATCCTATCTTCCATCCTATCTTCCATCCTTTCCTCTATCTTTCCTTCCATCCATCATTTCTTTTATTCTTCCTTCCATCCTTCCCTCCATCCCTCCATCCTTCCATCCTTCCATCCTTCCTTCCATTCTTCCTTCCATTCTTCCTTCCATCCTTCCTTCCATCCTTCCTTCCATCCATCCTTCCTTCCATCCTAACTTCCATCCTTACTTCCATCCTTCCTTCCATCCTTACTTCCATCCTTCCTTCCATCCTTCCTTCCATCCTTTATTCCATCCTTCCTTCATTCCATCATTCCTGCCTTCCCTTTCTCTATCCATTCTTCATTCCTGCATCCTTCCATCTTTCCTTCCATCCTTCCTTACATCCTTCTTAACATCCTTCCTTACATCCTTCTTTCCATCCTTTCTGTCCTATCCTTCTTTCCATCCTTCCTTTTTTCCCATCCTTCTTTCCATTCTTCCTTCCAACCTTCCTTCCATCAATTCTTTATTCCATCCAACGTGCCATCCCTTCTTCCATCCATTCTTCATTCCAGCATTCCTTCTTTGCATCCTTATTTCATTTCATGATACCTTCCTTTCTTTAATTCAATCTTTCTATCGTCCTTCCATCCATTCTTTCTTCCAACCTTACTTCCATTCTTTCTTCCATCCATCCTCCCACACCTTCCTTCTATCCATTTCTTATCCCCATCCTTCCTTCCATTTATTCTTCCTTTCCTCTATCTTTCCTTCCATTCATCCTTCCTTCCCTTTTTCCTTTCAGCCTTACTTCCTACCATCTTTCCTTTATTCCATCTTCTATCCGATTGTTCTTCCAGTCTGCCTTTTAGCCTCTCTTCCATACGTGTCTTTATTTTGTGCCCCTAACCTCTATTATATCCCTCTTTTCTTCTCTCTATCTGACCGGGCTTCCTTTCATTGTTCCTTCTATCTTTCTTTCCATTCTTACTTCCATTCTTTCTTCATTTTCTTTATCCGTCCTGCCATCCTTTCTTTCGAACTTCCTTACACTACCTATTATCATTCGATTCGATTGCGAATTTTCCCTAATATTAGTTTCTCCTACTGATTGAACGGCTTATACGCCCGATTTGCCACCTTATCTTCTGAATGTCGTCATACACATTTTAATACATTGTTGAAATAGTTGAAATTTTATCCTTAACGTGTTACAAATCCCCCGAATAACACGCATTGCTATCAACAATTTGTGCGTAGGTCTTTTCTTTTGAGCTATGGGGTAAAAAAACCACAACAAAAACGTTTGCTTTCAATAACGTGTAAGCATGTGCAGCGATTCATTTACACAATCATTTGTATTGTTCGATCACACAGTGCTATACGCACATTCATGAATGCATGTATGTATGTGTGGATATGTGCAAGGACTGAAATATGCAGTTTTACTTTATGCATGAACATTAATACTCACACGTATAAACTCATACTCGTATAGATAGATGTGTGCTATACATAAATGCATGAAGGCATTGCAGCTACAATTATTATGCTTGTTCTTTTTCTGGTTTCTTTTATTGTCGTCATTCGTGTCGCCCTAAATTATCACCGGAAATTGCCCTCAATGACACTCGCCGTGCTTTTATGCCCCCCACCCCTCCTTTTTGAGTGTTTGTGTGTGCCTACATGTATGCGTGAATGCTTTTTGCAATGAAAACATCAATACACACTTACTCACACTTTTTACGCACGAATAAGTTGAGATTTTTATGTACGATTTGGGTTTGCATTGCAAAGCAACGAAAAGGGTTCTCGCCTTGAGTTATTTGTAGGCTGGAATGGGGGACACTTTAGTAATATTTGATCTACAGAGGGAATAATCAAAAGCAAATAAAGAAGGAGATATAATGGGAAATTGATATTGAAGATGAAGAGCAAATGGTGAAATGATGTAAATGAATTTGAAGTTAAAGAAGAAGAAGAAGAAGATACACAATTATTTAAGTTACCATTTGTAGGGTTTCTCCATGCAATACAAGATGGTATATTTTTTAATCATATTCACACTCAGAGGAATGAAAGATACAAAAATAAGTTGCAATTGTAACAATTACAAATGCAAATTTAACCATGAACCATGAATCCCATTAGGGAACTGGGGCAAACTTCTCACAAATCAATTTTAAGCTAAAAGATGAGGGACCTCCTTTTTATAGCCGAGTCCGAACGGTGTGCCGCAGAGCGACACCTATTTGGAGAGAAGTTTTTACATAGCAAGGTACCTGACAAATATCGCCAGCATTAGAAGGGGATAAACACCGCTGAAAAATTTATCGTTTGCTGTAAACTCGGTCAAGTAATTTTATGTATGAATTTTAACTCTTATTCATGTTTTGTAGATTATATATATATAATGTATGATTTGTAGACTATATAGATATTCAGAAGATGGAAAAAAGGACTATAAATAACAAAATGGTTGAAAATCTAGGTTTATGATGAATTTTTTTCTGAAGAGCAATTTAACTGTTTATTCCAAACTTACAAATCCGATTTTTATACCTCCACCATAAGATGGGGGGTATACTAATTTCGTCATTCTGATTGTAACTACTCAAAATATTCGTCTGAGACCCTATAAAGTATATATATTCTTGATCGTCGTGAAATTTTATGTCGATTTAGCCATGTCCGTCCGTCCGTCCGTCTGTCTGTCGAAAGCACGCTAACTTCCGAAGGAGTACAGCTAGCCGCTTGAAATTTTGCACAAATACTTCTTATTAGTGTAGGTCGGTTGGTATTGTAAATGGGCCATATCGGTCCATGTTTGGATATAGCTGCCATATAAACCGATCTTGGGTCTTGACTTCTTGAGCCTCTAGAGTGCGCAATTCTTATCCGATTGGAATGAAATTTTGCACGACGTGTTTTGTTATGATATCCAACAACTTTGCCAAGTATGGTTCAAATCGGTCCATAACCTGATATAGCTGCCATATAAACCGATCTTGGGTCTTGACTTCTTGAGCCTCTAGAGTGCGTAATTCCTATCCGATTGGAATGAAATTTTGCACGACGTGTTTTGTTATGATATCCAACAACTGTGCCAAGTATGGTTCAAATCGGTCAATAACCTTATATAGCTGTCATATAAACCGATCTTGGGTCTTGACTTCTTGAGCCTCTAGAGGGCGCAATTCTTATCCAATTTGAATGAATTTTGGCACGTAGTATTTTGTTATGATATCCAACAACTGTGCCAAATATGGTTGAAATCGGTTCATAACCTGATATAGCTGTCATATAAACAGATCTGGGGACTTGACTTCTTGAGCTTCTAGAGGGCGCAATTCCTATCCGATTTGGCTGAAATTTCGCAAGATGTTTTTTATTCTTACTTTCAACAACTATGTCAAATAAAGTAAAAGTCGGTTCATAACCTGATTTAGCTGCCATATAAACCGATCTGGGATCTTGACTTCTTGAGCCTCTAGAGGTTGCAATTATTATCCGATTTGCCTGAAATTTTGTACGACGGATTCTCTCATGACCATTAACATACGTGTTTATTATGGTCTGAATCGGTCTATAGCCCGATACAGCTCCCATATAAATCGATCTCTCTATTTTACTTCTTGAGCCCCCAAATGGCGCAATTCTTATTCGAATTGGCTGACATTTTACACAGGTCTCCAACATAATTATAATTTAATTGTGGTCCAAACCGGACCATATCTTCATATCGCTCTAATAGCAGAGCAAATCTTTTCTTTTATCCTTTTTTTTGCCTAAGAAGAGATGCCGGGAAAAGAACTCGACAAATGCGATCCATGGTGGAGGGTATATAAGATTCGGCCCGGCCGAACTTAGCACGCTTTTACTTGTTGTTACTCCTTTAGCCACTTCGTTCTTTCTTTTATCTAACAACTAATACCATTCCTTCATTTCTCTTATGATTGGCGAAGAAATACACACTGCTCCGCTTGATTAAATGTTTGCGTGGTTTAGCTCACATTCTTCCCCTGGAGATTTGTAATTCTCCATATGGGAAACCCTAGTATGGCACAATGTGTACTTTTCCATCTTTCCCGAACAAAAAAACAAAAACGACTTACTTTATATTTTATGCAAAAGCCAGGCGTGAATGTGAATGTGGTGGTGTTTGCTTCTTCGCCCTGCATGCCAGTGCCACTTGGCTGAAAACATATTTTGCGGAAGTGTCTGTTTAAATATTTTACAATTATCGCATGGGGGCCAATTATATGAGGTTTTAATACATTTCTTGCATTCGCCACTTTCTTGGGCATTTCTGCTTTTGGGTTTTTTTTATTGTTGCCTTGTTTCGCTGTGGCGTACTGGCTGGCTGGCTGGCTGCTTGGGATGTCTGTGTTTCCAGGCCATAGCGCACTTTGGTCATTTGGACTGTTAACGCTTTTGTGTGTTAATTTCCGTTTCCTCTGTGATTTATGCGATGGCAGTTTTGCAGTAACTGCCTTCCTTTTTGTACATTCATGGACACACACTCGAATGCGGTTATTATGGGTCTTTTGGGAGGAGGGTTAAGAGGTCCTAGCTGTTGAAATGTCAATGACAAATATGGCCAAAGTTTAAACTTTAATTTGTATTTATCTATGCTGTTGAGTATCCATGAGGGCAATGACGTTGATGATGACGAAAATTATGCAGCTGTTGACGGCCAACATTTCATCACTATTTCATATGAATTTTAATCCATTAGCATTTTCCCGAATCTCTCTGGCAACACATTTCCCTTCCCTCCTGCACGACTTTTGTTATATTTGGAATTTAAATTGAAATTCTAATATTGGGGACATATGGTTTTAACTGTTGATAATGGCAATACTGATGCTTATCCTGATTCAGCCGTTTCTAGTCATGTGGAAGCATTGGCGGTGGTTACACGACATTCATAATAACGTTATTAAATTTTAAATTAGGTTAACAAGATTATTTGCTTACAACAGCTACCCCCAATGAAAACACACACACACGTAGGTACCGCGCCACCATCACCTTAGCCCACATCATAGCAACTAAAAGTAACAACACAACCCAAATACAAAATAATGAAACAAAATTATTTTAAATTAAAATTTACATGCCTCAATAAATATATAATTCCACTATTCATGCCAAAAGCACACATGATATGGAGCGCAATTTCCGAGAATGTTCCATTCAAGTTAGTAACAACAAAGTATTGCAATTCGTAAACATCTACTTTGTTATGATTTTATTCATGGAAAACTTAAAATGTTATAGATAATGGTATGGAATAATTCTATACACACCAAAAATTAATTCTCAATAAATTTGTTCCAAAAACAAGTAAGAGCGTGCTAAGTTCGGCCGGGCCGAATCTTATATACCCTCCATCATGGATAGCATTTGTCGAGTTCTTTGCGCGGTAACTCTTTTTAGGCAAACAAAGAATAATGCATAAGAATTGTTATGCTATTGGAAATATATCAAGTTATAGTCCGATTCGGACCATAAGTAAATTGAATGTTAAAGACCATAATAGAAGTCATTGGGTAAGATTTCAGTTCATTCGGAAAAGAATTGCGCCTTGTAGGTAGCATATTCGGGAGATCGGTTTATATGGGATCTGTATAAGGCTATAGACCGATTAAGACCATAATGAACACGTATGTTGATGGCCGTTGTATAAAATTTCAGCCAAATCGGATAAGAATTGCGCCCATCATTGAGGTCAATTATTTATTTTAATTAGGTCAACTAAACGTGTTTTTAAAAGAATAAACAGTTAATTGAGTTGATAACCATTTTAATTAAATTCTTTAGCTTGTCATAAATGCAAAATCGTTTATTAATAATAAAAAATTGTTTATAGGGCCAATTTTAGATTTTTATTTTGTCTGTGTGGTCATGCATAGGGAACATTTTCCTCGTCGTGACACTTCAGTAACTGGTATCAGCACCTCTCCATATACATTACAGTGTAACATTTGATAAAATTTAAATATCTAAACGAATGCATGAATATTCTCTTGCTTGTTTGTATTTTAAACAATTTCGGCATCGCAATTTTCGTTGTATTCTTATTTGGTTATTCGTTGCACAAACCACCCACAGTTTGGCAATACAAATAAATGAGCATTAAATAAGCGATGCAACAATGCAACACTAACACACACACACATTTTAAAACTCTTGTATCCATGAGTGTTTGCATTAGAGATGTGCCCGTGAGTGAAATTCTACTCACGTTCACGAGAAAAAATAATTTTGCTCACGCACGACATTTTTATGTCGACTTACGTTCACGCACGCTCAAGAGACGAACATTTTACTCACGCACGACTCACGAGACACTCACGGTACACGAAACACTCATGACACACGAGATAATCACGACTTACGAGGCACTTACGACTCAAGAGAGCGAGGCAACAATGCAACACTAACACACACACATTTTAAAACTCTTGTATCCATGAGCGCTTGCATTAGAGATGCGCCCGTGAGTGATATTCTACTCACGTTCACGAGAAAAAATAATTTTGCTCACGCACGACATTTATTGTCGACTTACGTTCACCCAAGCTCACGAGACGAACATTTTACTCACGCACGACTCACGAGATACTTACGGTACACGAAACACTCATGACTCACGAGATAATCACGACTTACGAGGTACTTGCGACTCAAGAGAGCGAGGCAACAATGCAACACTAACCCACACACATTTTAAAACTCTTGTATCCATGAGCGTTTGCATTAGAGATGCGCCCGTGAGTGATATTCTACTCACGTTCACGAGAAAAAATAATTTTGCTCACGCACGACATTTTTATGTCGACTTACGTTCTTGCAAGCTCACGAGACGAACATTTTACTCACGCACGACTCACGAGATACTCACGGTACACGAAACACTCATGACTCACGAGATAATCACGACTTACGAGGCACTTAAGACTCATGACTCACAAGACATTTAAGAGAAAAATCACGATTCACGAGGGACTCACCAGAAAACTACGATTCACAAGAAAATCACAACTCACAAGAAAATCACGACTCACGAGAAAATCACGACTCCCAAAACTCACGTGTCACGGTTAAAAATGTATTTTTTCATATTTTCCATAGAGGGAAAAGTTAGGCGCTTGAAATTTTGCACAAATTCCTTCTATTAATGTGGGTCGGTTCGGATTTTAAATGGGCCAAATCAGTCCATGTTTTAATATAGCTGCCATGTAAACCGATCTTGGGTCGTGATTTCTTGAGCCTCTAGAGCGCGCAATTCTCATCCGATTGGAATGAAATTTTGCACGACGTGTTTTCTTATGATATCCAACAACTGTGTCAAGTATGGTTTAAATCGGTTCATAAACTGATATAGCTGCCATATAAACCGATCTTGGATCTTGACTTCTTGAGCCTCTAGAGGGCGCAATACTCATCCGATTTGGCAGCAATTTTGTACAACGACTTCTCCCATATCCTTCAACATACGTGTCCCATATGGTCTGAATCGATCTATAGCTTGATGCCATACAACCCGATCTCCCGATTTTGCTTCTTGAGCACTTACAAAGCGTAATTTTTATCAGAATGGACAAATATTACACAGTGACTTCAACAATGTTTGTTTGCCTAAAAAGCGATACCTCGCAAAGAACTCGACATATGCTATCCATGGTGGAGGGTATATAAAATTCGGCCCGGACGAACTTAACACACTCTTACTTGTTTTAGGCTATAGTCGTGATTTTCTCGTGCGTCGTGTGCGTCTCGCGGGTCGTGAGTGTCTCGTGATTTTCACTCACGCACGAAGAATTCTAATTCAGTCACGGTCACGCACGATCACGTGATTGGATTTGGATCTCATTCACGAATCGCGTGACTTAGGCGTGATTCAGGCGTGACACGCCAACTCATGACTCACGTGCACATCTCTATATTGCATATTATGCAATAAATACACATACATTTAAAAAAAAAAAATTATATGAAATAATCATGGATGTAGTAGGCCATGAGTGTTGCATTGCATTTTTCATGAATATCTCGAGTATAGAAATTCAGTAATGTGTTGCGAAAATTAAAGTTAAACATTTTGTTTTCGTCGGTGGGTTTTTGTTCTGCTTTTGTTGTTGTTGTTGTTTTGTGTTAACATTTTTTGGTATTATTTGTTGTTTTGTGTGTATGACGTCATACAATTGTTGTGGCCATTTATATTTAAATTGATGCTGGAATTATGGTAGCTGGACTTTTGGCTTATTTGAACGTTTAAAAAGTAAATTAACGGTTTGCATAAGTCATAAAATACTTTAGCCAACACTAAAACATTCGGCTGACCACATTAAGCCACATCCTAATTTACAATCCTTTGCACGATTTGCTACTCATACGAGCACACATGGGCTTATTTATGCATGTATGAAAATTCATTCGCATACAAACGTATTAAAACTATGAATACCGAATTCTAATTGTTTATGGCTACGATACTGTGGCAATTTGGTGACAAAGAATCCTAAAAGTTAGAAGTGGTTTGTTGACATTTCGCATTGGATTTTAAAATCAGTTCCCCCTGAATAATTGGATAAATGTCAAACAAACAAATCATTTACGAAAAACGGGAAGACCTATCTCATTTATGAGTATTATCCAATTGCTTCCACCTTGAACACTTTTCATATCAAACTCTGAAAAAAAAATATTTTTTTTTCTTTTATATCGTAATTCTTTGCTGGAGGCCACCGTAGTGTAGCGAGAGTTATCCCCTCCTAAGGCTGGCCACATTTTTGAGGTACTTTGTCTTGTAAAATCTTTTCCCTGTTTAAACTCGGCCAAAAAAAGGAGGTCTCTTATCATTGAGCTTTAAATTTGAATCGGACAGCACTCATTGATGTATGAGAAGTTTGGCCCCGCTTCCTTAATGGGACATTCTTGGACAATTTCATTTGGATGAAAAAGATAACTCTATTGCCATACTCCAGAATAGACAACACAATGTTGTAGAGGTTATCAAAAACTGAGAATTTTAGTATTAAAACTTTAAGTTGGCTGTATCTATAAAACTATGCGTCCCGGGCCTTAATGCAAGACTCCATCAAAAAATTCTAAGTTGCATTGCCAATCCATCAATAATTTAAAATTCATCGAAATGGCGATATTTGAGAAGAATTTGGGCATTTAAAATATCTCAACGAAGAGTTTAGATTAATGAGTAGATCGAATTCGAAATCTGATCCAAATGATCGGCAGTGGTAATAAGGAAAAGAAAATAAGAACAAGTAAAAAGGCGTTAAGTTCGGCCGGGCCGAACTTTGGATACCCACCACCTCGGGTATATATGTAAACCACCTTTCATCAATATCCGGTGAATATTGCATACCTTATGTCCCATAGCCACTATATCGAAATATGTTCCGATTTGGACCAAATACTAATAAGTAAAAGTCATTGTTTTAATTGTATAAAACAATATAGTAGTCTTTTTAGTAGCCTTATCAAAAAATAAACCGATCTGAACCATATACGACAAGGATGTCGAAAAGCCTAATATAAGTCACTGCGTCGAATTTCAGTGAAATCTGATTGTAAATGCGCATTTTATGGGGCCAAGACTTTAAATTGAGATATCGGTCTACATGGTACTTATATTCAAATCTGTACCGATTTGGACAAAGTTGCAGAAAAATGTCGAAAAGCCTAACACAACGCGCTGTCCCAAATCTTGGCGAAATAGGACAATAAATGCGCTTTTTATGGCCGCGAGAGATCGAGAGATCGGTCTATATGTCAGCTATATCCAAATTTGGACCGATCTGGGCCATATTGCAGAAGTATGTCAATGGGCTTAACTTAACTCACTGTCCAAAATTTTGGCGACATCGGTCAATAAATGCGCCTTTTATAGGCCAAAAACATTAAATCGAGAGATCGGTCTATATGGCAGCTTTATCCAAATCTTAACCAAGAAAACTCACTATCCCAAATGTCAGCAAAATCGGACAATAAATGCGCCTTTTATGGGCGCAAGATCTCAAATCGAGAGATCGGTCTATATGGCAGCTATATCCAAATCTGAACCGATTTAGGCCAAATTGAAGAAGGATGTCGAAGGACCTAATGCAACTCACTGTACCAAATTTCAGCAAAATCGGATCGGACCTAATGCAACTCACTGTACCAAATTTCAGCAAAATCGGATGTTAAATGTCGCTTTTATGGGCCTAAAACCCTAAATCGGCGGATCGGTCTATATGGCAGCTATATCCAAATCTAGACCGATTTGGGCCAAATTAAAGAAAGATGTCGGAGGGCCTAACACAACTAGCTGTCCCAAATTTCAGCAAAATCGGATAATAAATGTGGCTTTTATTTGCCTAAGACCCTAAATCGGCCGATCGGTCAATATGGGGGCTATATCAAGATATAGTCCGATATAGCCCATCTTCGATCTTAACCTTATGGTTATGGACAAAAAAGGAAACTGTGCAAAGTTTCCGCTCAATATCTTCTAGGCACCAACACTCATGAAGGAGCTGGAGTAGCTCTTTCATGATTGACGTCGGTTTTACATTATTGAAAGCACCTTGAATGATCAGAAATGCTACCATTGTATATTCCATGACAGTGAGAGAACCTTCTATGTAGTCGACAAAGTCGTGAAGGGCTGTTTCAGTGGAGTTACCCTTACTATATATATGCTGTTGCCGAGACAGGCCATCTCCAAGGATTTTTGGCCAACCTCTCTTGAGTCTTCAGCATAAAGGATGACAGAATAATAGTGAGAAAATCTTTCGCCTTTGCGTGGCTTTCGGAATAAAGATAACCTTTGTATATTTCCATCAGACAAGTATATACGATATGCTGATACACTCAGAGTATATCTCTTTTAGTTAGCTTGTAATTCAACCTGTGATACATGATCAGAGCCTGACGACTTAAAGAAATCTAAACTTTTTATTGCCCAAAGGATTTTCGACTCAGACACAATTTCTCCAATAACCTCCAACGAATGCATACCAGTGACGTCTTCTTCTGGCGCCAGGTTGTCCGTTGGAGACTTTACCGGGAAATGTGTATCAATGAGTAGTTCTAGTGTTTCATCACTAGGCATTGTCCATACATTCTGTGACTTCTGAATATACCCCACAGTAATAGGTCTCGAGGACAGAATCATAGCCTAGAGACCTCAGATGTATCCTTCACGGAGCTTCAGAATTCCACCCAGGGTTTGTTCTGAGCCTTTCTCGGCACGCCATAGTTAAGGGTAATTTTTTAAGAGCTATAGGAAAGTTTTTCAAAAACAAAAAACACAAAATTCAGAAAAATTTATGAAATCTTTACTTGAATCGATAGTACGGTCCATATAATTTAATGTTTGAAGATTTTTTCATGCAAATGTCGACCGTGACTGCGCCTCAAATTGTCCATCCGCTTAGCCTAATTTTGGCATACTCTTTCCAACATTTCGGCCAGTATCTCACGAATAAATCCTTCAATGTTGTCTTCCAATGCATCAATTGAAGCGGGCTTAACATAGCCCCCAAAAAAAAAGCCTAAAGGCTTTGAATCGCACGATCTAGGCGGCCAATTGACCGGTCCCGAACTCGCCTCTCAATAAGTCCATTGTTACGCATGGTGTGTGACATATGGCAGCGTCTTGTTCAAACCACATTTCATGCAAGTCAGGCTCTTACATTTTGGGCAAAAAAAAAGTTTGATATCATATCACGGTAGCTCTCACCATTCACAGTTACGATACGATTCGCATCATCTTCGAAGAAGTACGGTCCAATGATGCCACCAGCCCATAAACCGCAACAAACTTTGACTTTTTCTGGATGCGTAGGTAGCTTTTGCAATGCTTCTGGCTGATCTTCACATCATAATCGATAACTCTGCTTATTTACGTACCCATTGAGCCAAAAATGAGCTTCGTCGATGGAATGGAAGAAGCGCGCGATGAACTTTCTTAACAGAGCACATATTTTGATAATAAAATACAATAATTTGCAAGCGTTGTTCGTTTGTAAGACGATTCATGGTTAAATTGTAGACTAAACTGAAGATGTTTGACAGTGAAACGAAGCACGAAACGTGCGTGAGCTGTGTAAGCCAGTGTGGCCTAAAAGGTGATAGGTAAAAAATCACCCATGTTTTTTTTTAAGTCAGCCTTATCGATGTCCCAATCGTGTGGACTCTTGTGGCTTTCGAACTGCTGATTTGCATTAGCATCACTTTCTACAATGAGACTCTTTTTCCCTGCAGAAGCGGCTTGAATCAGTAATTTAAGGCTAGAATACGGCATCTCTGAATCGAGTGTCATATATAGGTAAGCCAACCAGTAATCAGACTTATTGAAGGTTGTAGCGTGATTACAACTGTCGGACACTCAAGCGAATGTACAGACATACTGACAGACACACGGACATCGTTAAATGATCTTAGAATTTTACGACGGTTAAGAACATATACAAATTTTAGGATCGGCAATGGATGCAAATTCTTAAATAATCTAGTTATAATTCGCTTGGTATACCTTCCCCTATGTCCCAGCGAGCCATTAATCCTGGTTTATATTTTCCCTTATTTGGCATTGCACTGCTTACATAAACAATGTCAGAGATGTTAAGTTATTCATTTGACCGCATGAAGTTTGATTTGTCCACTTGACATGACCTATAATTTAAATAAATGCCAGGGAATAGGTAGTGCATGCACAAACACTCACTCGGTCAAAGGTACAAAGTAATGCCACAAACAATTAAAATGCTTTGTTTCACCGCTTCACTGCCCCCGCCCGCACAATCCGAAGTCACTTTGCTATGTATGCTATTCCATTAATGTCATTCATCTAAGAAATCACAGAGATCTTTATTGTTGAATGGATTTCCTGATTGATTGATTGCATTAATTTAATTGCTACTCTCTGTTGAAGGGTTTGTCGTTAGAACTTTAATGTTCAATTAAATTAAAAGTCCTTTAATATGGACATGTGTGTGCATGTATTGTGTTGCATGGAAAGCCAAAAGAGTAAATATCGATGAAAAATTTGGGGAATGATTATCATGAATGACCTTAAAAACTCTGTAAGTTCTGGTTTTTGACAAAAAACGATTTTCTTGAAATCTTCACAGACTATGTAGATTGGGATGGCAGTAATAAAAAACAAGTAAAAGCGTGCTAAGTTCGGCCGGGCCGAATCTTGTATGCCCTCCACCATGGATCGCATTTGTCGAGTTCTTTTCCCGACATCTTTTCTAAGACAAAAAAAAAAGGATAAAAGAAAAATTTTGCTCTGCTATTAGAGCAATATTAAGATATGGTCCGATTCGGACCACAATTAAATTATATATTGGAGACCTGTGTAAAATGATTTATCTGGGAGCTGCATCTGGGAGCTGTATCAGGCTATAGACCGTTTCAGACCATAGCAAACACATATGTTGATGGTCATGAGAAGATCCGTCGTACAAAATTTCAGGCAAATCAGATAATAATTGCGACCTCTAGAGGCTCAAGAAGTCAAGATCCCAGACCGGTTTATATGACAGCTATATCAGGTTATGAACCGATTTGAAGTTAATTTAGCACAGTTATTGGAAGTCATAGGAAAACACTTCGTGCAAGATTTCATTCCAATCGGATAAGAATTGCGCCCTCTAGAGGGTCCAGATGTCAAGACCCAAGATCGGTTTACATGACAGCTATATCAGGTTATGGGCCGATTATAACCATACTTGGCACACTTGTTGGATATTATAACAAAACACGTCGTGCAGAATTTCATTCCAATCGGTTAAGAATTGCGCCCTCTAGAGGCTCAAGAAGTCAAGACCCAAGATCGGTTTATGTGGCAGCTATATCAAAACATGGACCGATATGGTTCGTTTACAATCTCAACCGACCTACACTAATAAGAAGTATTTGTGAAAGATTTCAAGCGGCTAGCTTTACTCCTTCCTATGTAAGCGTGCTTTCGACAGACAGACGGACGGAAGGACGGACAGACAGACAGACAGACGGACAGATGGACGCACATGGCTAGATCGACATAAAATGTCAAGGGGGTCAAGAATATATGAACTTTATAGGGTCTCAGACGAATATTTTGAGTAGTTACAAACAGAATGACGAAATAGGTATACCCCCATCCTATGGTGGAGGGTATAAAAATAACAATATTTTTTCTCATTTATTAATTTAATCGAAAACCAGTAAGGAAAGGCAAAGTCGGGCGGAGCCGACTATATAACACCCTACACCTACCCTTCAATTATAAATTCGGGCAATATATAAATATATATGTATATGAGAGCTATATCTAAATCTGAACCGACTTTCAAACAGATCGTTTGAAAATTGTTGTTACTGAGGCGAAAAATATGTTTGGGTGCTAAATCCAAATTTGAAACGATGTTTATGAATTCTCACAGATATGTTAAGATCAGCAACAAAACAATTCGTTCCAAAATTCTCTCAAAAACCCATGTCCAAACTAAAACTTTAGAAACAACGGAGGACATGTTGAGGCTTTTGATGAAAACCCATTTTCCACAGGATGCGAAGGGACTCACGGAGACACCGGAATCTTGGAATAATGACGTTGATCGAAAGTTTATAATAACGGAATTTATGGTGAAGGAATCCTTGAGGAGCTTCAAACCATTTAAGTCACCCGGACCTGATGGAATATTTCCGGCGTTACTGCAGAAAGAGGCAGACTATCTGGCACCTCGTCTGGTCAAAAATTTCACATCGTGCCTAGGACTTTCATATACTCCGAAAGCCTGGCAGGAGGCAAGGGTAGTGTTTATACCCAAGCCCGGCAAGGCAAGTTATGCGACACCAAAGGCCTACTGTCCCATAAGCCTTACGTCCTTTCTACTCAAAACCATGAAACGTATTGTGGACACCAAGATAAAGAGTAGGACAAACAGCATGCCTATGTCAAGGGAAGGTCGGTGGAGACTGCCCTGCACGAGTTTGTGCATGCCTGTTCATGAGGAAGACGAAGGTGGGCTAATTTAACGCACCACATTTCCTCAATAAGACGATTTCGATATCTGACAAGGTCAAATATTTAGGTGTGATTTTGGACAGGAAACTAAATTGGAAGTGTCACATTCCGGATCTGTGAGAAGGCTCACAGATGTTGCGCACTATGTAGACGGACCGTAGGCTCAAAATGGGGCCTGATTCTTAGAATTGTCCACTGGCTCTATAGGAGTGTGATTAGACCAATATTTACGCCTCAGTAGTTTGATGGACTGCTATGGAGAAAATGTGCTACATAAGGACCATACAACAGGTTCAGAGAACATGTTGTCTTGGCATAGGCGGAGCGATGAGGACCACGCCCACTAGAGCACTGGAGACTATTCTAGATATCAGACCCATTGACATACAGATTAAGTGCGAGGCAGCCACTGCGGCTATGAGACTTAAGGCGATGGGAGAATGGATTGAGGATGGGAGCAGATCATACCATAGCGGTATAATCGAGGGGACGATAGGAAACGTGGAAAGAAGGGAAGAGGTTTACGATCGGATACCTGAGAAGAACCTTGAGGTCGAGTGCGAGGCACTGCTGCCATCGGCAGTCTTGGATTGACGGAACCCTAGTATTGCTATCTGGAAGTTCATGTTACACGGATGGATCAAAGCTAGAGGACAAAGTGGGCCTGGGGGTTTACATTGAGAACCCAGGGACTGAGATCGGTTTTAGACTGCCTGACTATAATACGGTCCGGGCGATCATGGAATGCGTGAAGTGGTGTGGTGCTAACGCGAGGACGTCGGGTGTGAACATCTTTACTGACAGTAGAATTGCCATAAGGGCAATAACAACCAGGGCGATAAGTTCACAGTATAAGATCGCAGTATAAGCAGGACATTAACGCCTTCTCTGAGGATGGGAAAATCCGCATCGTTTGGGTGCCGGGCCATAACGGAATAAGGGGAAATGAAAGGGCAGACGATTTGGCGGTGAAGGCCAGAGAACTGCCATCAATTAACATGGTTAGCTCGAAGCCTTTCGGGTCGACGCAGTCCGAGTTAAGGGAGTGGGCGACGAATGCGTATGCAACATTGTGGAACAGCGAAACGGTCGGTGGGACGGCGAAAATTCTATGGGTGGATCCAGATCGTGGGAATACGAGGCTATTATTGAAAGAAAGCAAGAAGGAGGTCAGTATAGCGGTTGGTATCATAACGGGACATAATCGGTGCGGCAAGTAATGGCATGTGTAGGGAATGCGGGGAAGATGATGAGACGTTGGAGCATTTTCTTTGTCATTGCCCGGCTATCGCGTCCAACAGATACCGGTACTAAGGTGGAGACACAATATCAGACATGAACCAACTTAGGGGAGTGGTATTGAAAACAATTAAGGATTTTGTAAGTAGCACGGAATTCCTAACTTAAAATTTTCTTTTGAGATGTTACTTTATAGTTTTTAGAGTGCACAACAAGCCGATTACTGACTTAGGTGTATGTTCATAGTGGCATGGGGCGGATTAATATCTGCACCCTCTTTTCAACTCAACCTAATCTAACCTATTCAAAAGCGGTGATTGATATTATCTTTTTGGTGATTGAAGCAGTTTCAATAAAAAAATTTATTACATCAATTATTTTTGTTTTTCTGTGTAGAGTACTCATCCGACATTCGAATGCACCAAAGAAAAATTTTCAGCGTTCTGGGTTTAGTTTGCAGAATTTGTGAATAGCCCAATTTTCACTTATATGGCCGAGGTTATTGCAATGTCGCATAAATTTGCGCAAAACTCGCTAACGATTATTTTGTTATCCATCTAAATATTTTTGTCCATCAAAATCGATTCCGATTTAGATGAAGCTTTCATATAGTAATATGTCCAATTTATACTTTCAGTTTAGTTTAGTAGTAGTGTAGTGTATAACCATCCCACTTTAGCACTCCTTACCTCTTTAGGTTTGTCTTAATGGTAAAAAAGTGTGCACATCTTTCTGCTTTTATACCATTATCTATAAATGCAGTTGATTACAGTACTCTATTCCAGCAGCTGCTAATTATTTCGAAATGCGCTAATTATATTTTTAGTTTCCTAGAAAAAAGTCCCCATAAGTTTAAATTGAGATGACACTTTTCGATAACAGACTTTGAAAGTTCGTTTACTTTTGGAGTGGTCCAAATGGACACAGGAGATATTTCCATGTCATTGGCCGGAAATGGCCAAGGAATAAAAAAAGACACAAACAAGAAAACTTTAATGTAATTAAATCGCCATGATTTTTGGGATAGACTCTGCTCCTCCAAATATACGCAAGGTGACTAGCAGGGGTCCTCACGTTGTCTATGCTGACCAATCTTTCATCCTTATCCACTTTTAGTTACTCTTTATCCCCCACAAACATCTACATAAGGGAAATTATTTTAATTAAATTCTCTCCTATGTCATTGTACACTCAAGCAGTGTTGCCGCTTAAAGTTATTTTATACCAAAATTTCAATGGTTCAGATCTTAAGGAAATTTCAATGGTTCAGATTCTAAAGTTTCCAAACTAGTAAAAGCGTGCTAAGTTCGGCCGGGCCGAATCTTATAAACCCTCTACCATGGATCGAATTTGTCGTGTTCTTTTCCCGGCATCCCTTCTTAAGCAAAACATGATATAAGAAAAGATTTGCTCTGCTATTAGAGCGATATCAAGATATGGTCCTGTTCGGACCACAAATAAATGTTGGAGACCTGTATAAAATGTCAGCCATTTCGAATAAGAATTGCGCAAGTTGGGGGCTCAATAAGTAAAATAGGGAGATCGATTTATATGGGAGCTGTATCAGGCTATAGACCGATTCAGATAATAATAAACACGTATGTTGACGGCCATGAGAGGATCCGTCGTACAAAATTTCAGGCAAATCGGATAATAATTGCGACCTCTAGAGGCTCAAGAAGTCAAGATCCCAGATCGGTTTATATGGCAGCTATATCAGGTTATGAACCGATTTGAATCTTATTTGGCACAGTTGTTGAAAGTCATAATAAAATACGTCGTGCGAAATTGCATTGAAATCGGATAAGAATTGCGCCCTTTAGAGTCTCCAGAAGTCAGGACCCAAGATCTGTGTATATGGCAGCTCTATCAGGTTATGAATTGATTTGAACCATACTTGGCACAGTTGTTGGATATCATATCGAAATACTTCGCGCAAAATTTCATTCCAATCGGATAAGAATTGCGCCCTCTAGAGGCTCAAGAAGTCAAGACCCAAGATCGGTTTATATGGCAGATATATATAAACCAAATATTTCAAGGAGTTACAAACATAATGACGAAATTAGTATGCCCTCGTCCAATGGCGGAGGGTAAAATAAGTAAAAAGGCCTTACGTTCAGCTGGGGCGAACTTTGAATACCCAGGAGTAAATCTAGGCACTTGAGTTTTTCACAATTACTTCTTATCAGTGTAGTTCGGTTGGGATTGTAAATGGGACATATCGGTCCATATTTTGATATAGCTGCCATATAAATCGATCATCTGTCTTGACTTCTTGAGCATCTAGGAGGCACCATTTTTATCGGATTTGGCTTAAATTTTGCACATATCGTTTTGGTATAACATTCAACAACTGTGCCAAGTATGGTATGCATCATTCCATAACCTGATATATCTGTCATATAAACCGATCTTGGGTCTTGACTTCTTGAGCTTCTAAAGGGCGCAATTCTTATCCGATTTGTAAATTGAAATTTTGCATATATTGCTCTGGTATGACATCCAACAACTATGCCAAGTATGGTCTAAATCGGTTTATAACCTGACAAATCAGCCATATAAACCTATCTCCCAATTTGACTTTCTAAGCCTCTTGAAGGTGCAATTATTACTCGATTTGTCTAAAATTTTGGAAGTGATATTTTTATATGACTTGTACGGCATGACAAATACGGTCCATAGGTCAATAACTTGATATAATTCATATAAATTTTAAAAAGTCATTCAAAAAACTTGACAAATGCGATCCATGGTGGAGGGTATATAATATTCGGCCCGGCAGAACTTAGCACGCTTTTACTTGTTAATTCGATATCGATAATCATATTCGTACTCTACTCTTGAATAACTTTAATTGAAGTCCCATATTGTCCCGATCACTTTTGATTTTGAGCTTTGGGGAGGCGCCCTAGTTACTATGATTTTTTACCTCATATTCGTACTCTACTCCCGAGTACTTTTTATTCAAATCCTATATTGTCCCGATCGGTCCACTTTGATTTTGGGCGGTTTTGGGCTTAGAATGGCTTCCTAGATACTTTGATCCAATTTTCGCTATCATATTCATCTTTACTCCCGAATTACCTTTCTTATATAAAAATGTATGTCTTGGTGTCTGAGGGGCCTCCTCACCCCCTCCCCCCACCCCAAAACCCCCAAGCAGGCCATATTTACCGATTCGAACAATATGGGACTCAAATGATATGTATTTGGGAGTTAAATACTAATATGGTATTAAAAATTGTGTCCATGTACCTAGGTGGCCGCCCCAGGCCCAAAATCGCTCCAAAAGTAGCGCACAAAATCAAAAGTGGACTAATCGGGACAATATGAGATTCAAATAAAAGGTATTCGGGAGTATAGCGAGAATATGATAGCAAAAATTGTACTCTACTTTTAAACTCCTTACATTTCATACCCAAAGCGGTAAAAATTTCATGTTGGGTGGTGTTTTTGGGGGTGGGGGACCCCCCGACACTTAGGTGAATTTTTTATGCCAAGTTCGTACTCTACTCTTTAATACCTTTCATTTGATACCCATATTGTCCCAAACGGTAAACATGTCCGTTCGAGTGGGTTTTGGGATAGGGCGTCCCCCCAGTTTATTTGACCCCAAAATTGTATACCAAATTCGTGTTTTCGGGGTACCATAAATTGTCATATAAAATGTCGCTTAAATCAGTGCACCCATCTTCGAGATCTAGCGTTTTTGAAAATTGGGGTAAGGGGGCAGGGTCCGCCCCCATATTTTCACCAGGGCTCAAACTCTACTATCCTTGAAAATTTTGTGAAAACCGGTTCAGTCGTTTTTGAGTCTATACAGAACAGACAAACAAGCACCATTGTAGTACAGAGTATTATAAGTTTGTGCATTTGCTTGCAACATTAAGAAGTACAAGAACTAGACTCATTGATAAGTATACCGATCGACTCAGAATCACTTGCTGATTTGATTTGGCCATGTTCGTCGGTCCGTCTGTGAGTCCATGGATTTTTGCAATCAATTTACAGGTCGTGTACCCCCATCCTTCGCTGGTGGGTGTAATAAAATAATGTCAAACTGCAAAAAATTATTTCATAAGATTTTAATGAATTTTTGGATTCATCAATTAATTTTTTTTTATCAAGGCAACACAGTTCTCATTGTTGCATTTAGTCTTGCAGAATGCTTTGGTTGTAGTGCTGTTGAAATGTTACCAAGGATGTCGTTCATATCATTTACGAGTTTGTGGAAATTAAAAAAGCGAAACTTCAGAGTCAAGCCCAAACCTAGCACCCGTCCAGTAAGAGCAAGTGCAGTAAACTCTTCAGTTTAACTCAAGGTCATGTCCTTTTTGGCTAAAACGAAAAAAAACAACAAATGACACTCAGAGGATGTGCTGCCACTATGGCAGTAAACACTTGCTTGCTCGCCTTTAGGGCTTGAAAGATGAGGCAAATGCCAGAGGCGTTTATGGTGTGGCCTACACTGACACGAATGTGTGAAAATTGGGGCATGCGATGAGCACTGTTGCAAGCGAAATGAAAATCTCCCACTTACATAGATGATATTTATGACCTTTCAGGCACAGAGGCATACATACTCTCAAACACATTTAAGCACTTATGCACCCATGAAAATGCACTTAAATTCTTAAGCACCATGCAACAGTGCGGCAGGAGGTGGAGCTAGTGGTGGCGGTGGTGTTGTTGGTGGTGAGCAAAAGTACAATGTCTAGTTCAGTGTGTGTTCAGTGTGAGGTTATAAATATTATTAAAAACGGAAATCATTGTTATAAGTTTCGGCCTCTGTGTGTGTGTGTGTATGTGAGACTGTTGTTGGCATTGGGACAATGTGCCGTCACTGATATCAACAAACAAAGCTATTACAACACACTCGACCCCACAAAGTAATCACTTCACACAGAATACCATTTCGAACAATCCAATACTGACCACATATAAAGTCCAGAGTCCTATATCTGACAAATGCATCCATTCCATCTCTCTGTCATTAAAATTCCTACAGACAATGTTTTAGAATTGCGAATCTCTTTTTTTTGCATAATATGTATATTTAGCTTACATTTTCACTCATCTATGGAGCATTAAGTGGAATATTATGTGCGAGTGAGTTATCCAGTGTATGTGTGGGTGTGGGTGTATGCTTTGCACTGTGTTTTCGTATTCCAAAAATGCCAAATATGAAAAAAGTAAAAATTCCAGGTAACTACTGGAGCACAATTTTTGTCTGATGTTGTTGAAATTTGGAATATGAGGTTTTCTTCGGGATCAGGCCATATAAATCGATCTTCCGATTTGATTTTTTTAGCTCGTGAAAGGGTTAATCCCATTGCAATTGAGATCTGGTCTCCATACTCATAAGGACCATATGGTCCTTATGAGTAAGCCGACTTATAGCGGTGAATATCTAAGATTCGCAAATGCCTTACTATGAGTGTTTTTTATACCCACCATAGTAGGATAGGACGTATATTCATTTAGTCATTCCGTTTGCAACACATCAAAATATCAATTTCCGACCCTACGAAGTATATATATTTCGGATCGTCGTAAAATTCTAAGACGATTTAACGATGTCCGTGTTTCTCTACGATCGTCTGTTGTAATCACTCTAGAGCCTTCAAAAATTGAGATATTGAACTGAAATTTGGCACAGATACGTCTTTTTGATGCACGCTGGTAAAGTTTTTGAACGGTCCAAATTGGACCATATTTGGATATGGCTGCTATATAGACCGATTTGCGAATAAAGGGTCTAATGCCCATTTTTCATCCGATTTTGCTAAAATTTGCTGAAACAGTGAGTAGTTTAAAGCTTCCCGACAACTGACCCAAATATAGACCGATCTCCCGATAAAGGGTCTGAAGACCATAAAAGCTTTATTTATTACCCGATTCGGCTGAAATTTAGAACAGACTCCCGACATCTGACCTAAATATGGATTAGATCGGACTTTATTTAGATATAGCTGCCATATAGACCGATCTGCCGATAAAGGATCTGATGACCATAAAAGCTTTATTTATTACCCGATTCGGTTCAGATCGGACTTTATTTAGATATAGCTGCCATATAGACCGATCTCCCGATAAAGGGCATGAAAGCCATAAAAGCTTTAATTTTTATACGATTTCGCTGAAATTTCCAACAGTGGGTTATTTTAAGCCTGCCAACATCTGACCTAAATATGGATTAGATCGGTCCATATTTAGATATAGCTACCATATAGACCGATCTCCCGATAAAGGGTCTGAAGACCATAAAAGCTTTAATTTTTATCCAATTTCGCTGAAATTTCCAACAGTGGGTTATTTTAAGCCTCTCGACATCTGATCTAAATATGGATTAGATCGGTCCATATTTAGATATAACTGCCATATAGACCGATCTCCCGATAAACGGTCTGCAGCTCATAAAAGCTTTATTTATTACCCGATTTCGCTGAAATTTAGAACAGTGGGTTAGTTTAAGCCTCCCGATATCTGACTTAAATATGGTTCAGATCGGACTTTATTTAGATATAGCTGCCATATAAACCGATCTCCCGATAAAGGGCATGAAGGCCATAAAAGCTTTAATTTTTATCCGATTTCGCTGAAATTTGGAGTAGTATGCAGTTTAAAGCCTCCCAATGTCCGACCGAAATATGGTACACATCGGACAATATTTAGATATAGCTGTCATATAGACCGATCTGTCGATAAAGGGTCTGAAGCCTATACAAATTTTATTTTTTAACCGATTTCGCTAAAATTTGAAACAGTGAGTTATTTTTAGCCTCCTGACAACCGATCTTAATATGGTTTAGATCGGACTGTATTTAGGTATAGCTACGGTTCGGATCGGATCGGTTTATAATTGGATATATCTGCCAAAAAGACCAATATTTTGTTCTACAAAATTGAATTTACATATATATTAGACCACTCAATGTCGGTGCCGAATTTGGATGCATAAGTTATCCAATTTTCAGCGGATTGTGACGAAATGGGATTTACATATATACCCTCGGTGGTGGGTATCCAAAATTCGGCCCGGCCGAACTTAATGCCTTTTTACTTATTTTAATTTTGTAAATAATCCTAGCCACTGGACAACGATATAACTTTAAATCAATCCCGTTGCTCTACAAAGCAATGTTAACCCAATGTTGTTGGGAATTTGCAAAAATTCCAATTTTAGCATATAACAACCTCTTGTTGTCAGCGAATAAATTAGCACCAGACATTCCCAAACTAAATAGACTAGTTCCAAACTTCAACTTTTAAACCAAAGTGGTCACTATAGCATTCTTGCATAAACACAGGCTCACTCATACACACGCCCTCATGCTCACATATCGACAAGTTCATGTATACGGTGTTCTGGTTGCAGCATTGACTGATATTGAGTTTGGTAGAAATTTTCCAAGCCGAAGGCTATTTAAAAGTGGTGGCTTTAGAGTGATTATGGTCAAATAAGTACATCGACTACTGCAAGTAGCAGAAACATGAATAGCTGAAGCGACAACAGTATTTAGAGGCAGGGATTGAAATCCCCAATATCGCTACATAAGAACAACGACAACAACAACAGCAGTAGTACAAGCTGCAATGTCAATACATGCATGTGTGTGTGGGGATGTGGTGTAAAGGATTTCTGCAGCTGAATGTTCATATTCAAGCTTAAGTATTCATGTGCGTTCCCATATCTGTATAGCCAAGAGGTACTCTCTACCGTTTGCGTAATGAAAAGTGCGAGAGTGTATGTGCTGGTTATAGTCGGGAGCCTGGAATACATGTAATTATGCAAATGTATGCGTTGCTCCAAAGAGAACAAATGAGTATGAAAATTTTTCCCAAACAATATTGAAAGTCACGGGTAGTCGATGAGGCAGACGAAATTGTTTATGTACATACATATATGGGCCATTCCACTAAAAAAGGGACAAGGAAGAATTTAGATTTTTTTTTTTTTAATTTCTAAGAGATGTATTTTGGGGTAAGAAAATTTTGCAAAATCAAGCGTTCGCTATAAGTATGAAAGTTTATACAAAAAGTATTTTTAGGTTGTAACATTTCATGTCATACATTACATTAATGCCATACATTAATATTACAATCTGTCTATGATATATCCCATACACTCGTTTATATCTGTCTGTATATCCATTGGTACACACACTCACATATCTCAATGGCCATGCTAATGTGTAGCAGCAAATACAGCATACATGAATACTTGGTTGTTGTTGTTGCTTGGTCCGTTTTTCGAATCCTTGTATTTGCGTACACTTTAAATTGGTTAAAGCTACATGCACACAAAAACTTTCCAGGGAGGCAATTTCCATCGACAATCGAAGGTCAATATGTATTCACAAAAACGGTTGAGTATGTGTGTGTGTGTGTGCGTGTGATTGTGTACTCTTTGAGGCAGTACTAAAGTACTTAAAATTCACTCGTTGGAAAATTCTTGAAAACAAGTTAAAATTTATGTCTGAGAGAACTTTGCGAAAAGAATTTAATCCTGTAATTGGGTAATTCCAGATGAATTTACCATTGTGCATATTTTACCTGGCATAAGCTGGTAAAAACCCTTTTTCATTACTTTTTTTTTTTTTTTAAGAGAAATGTAGCATAAATTCTGAAAAATGAAGTATGTGGGGAAAGAGAAAGAAGGCAAATTATGTAAGCCTGTATGAGCCATATGCTGGATTATATTCTGGGCACAAAAGAATGCCATACAGTATATTATTAATATAAGGTAGCGAACGAACATGCACCACAAGTTTCACATAATCATTATAAAAAAACAATGTTGTGCCTTTCAGTAAGTAACCAAACTTTTGCAGAAAACAAAGCACTCTAAAAACATGAAGAAAATAAACCAATGTTCCATGACGAACCCTGCTTACGTAGCACAGTGGGCCAAATGGCAAAAAAATTGGAAATAAGTCTACAACTTTTTATCTGTTGATTTTAGCCATACAAAATGTTCTAGACATTTGTAGAGGAGGACATAGGCTTTCAGAAAAGTGCTGTTGTTGGTCCATATCTTTAATACAGGGTGAGCTACAGGGTGTCAAAGTTGACCACTTTTGACTTCTCCAAGCTTCTGGGGGCCATAACTTTTGATCTACTCAACCGATTTACATGATTTAGGACTCTAGAGAAAGAGCTTGACAAGATCTAAAAAACTTATGCATAAAGTACCATGCCATCGTGTACTGTTAAGGAGTTATGAATTGTTTAATTTTAAAATATGAAAATTTGGCCTTGGTTTTTTTCAGTGTTTTTTTAATAACTCCGTCAATTTTAAAGCTATAAACTTCATACTTCACACAAATTATGCCAGCATATGTGTGCATAAAATACAAAAGGAATCACGTGAATATCTTTGGCGGTTTAAAAATGGCATCGTTTTCAATATGAAAAATATTTTTTTTGTCAAAAAATTGCAAAATTTTTCAAAAAAGATACTCCCATTTCCTTTAAGTTTTCGCAAACTTTGGCCGTCAAAGCATTATCATTTCTTTCCATTTTCACAAAGTCGAGGTATTAAGAAAAGTTTTAAGTGCTAATTTGGCTAATTTCGATATCAAACAACACCGTTATCTTAAGACCAAAATGGCCAATTTTTTTACTAAACTTCAAAAGTTTCTCACTGGAAAAAAAGTTCCACGGGGATTTTTTCGCTTTTTTTGAACTTAAATGAAAGCTTAAAATGTTCCCAACATTTTAAGGTATGTCTCGCCATATCCTAGCCATAAATGAGATCGTAGCGATCAAAATACTGAAAAAAGTCAATTTTCAAGTAGTGCTATATTCATTGCTAAAAAACAAGTATTACGTCACATTTTATTGCAAAGATGTTAAATAAACTTTTATTTGGTAACACTTCTTCTACAAAACACAAAAAGAATCATGGAAATATCTCTATTCTATTCCATTTTATGGAACCGGCAATAAAAAAGTCAATTTTTCAAAAAAGTCGAATTTCCCAAATTTTGTTTTTGTTGTCCTAATTGCACATGACACACTATAGCCATATTTACGCAACATACCTTATCGTAAAGGAAATTTTCATACCTTTCCAACGATGTATAAAACATTTCTCAACTCGGATTCTATCTACTCTAAAATTCATTTACACTTCATTAAACTCTATATAAAAATGTCTATTTGTGAAATGGAACCTTATATGGGGCCTACACTAAAACATTGATAGATTTGCCCAGGGTTTACAATACAAATGTGTTAGAATAAAAAAAGGTCTCCTGCCAAAGTTTAAAAAAATTGGAATAAAAATATGTGTTTTAGAGCGAAAACACTTCGCATCGGCGTGCGTTTGTATAGTACCTACATCTATTTTTAATGTAAGCTGATGATTTTTGAATAAAAAGTAACCTAGAAATATACCTGCATATATATATATATTTGTGTTAAGATTTGATGCAGACAAATGTTACCTGTTTCGCTATGTCGAATTCCCAGGAAATCCACCGTATCAATGAATGTGAAAAAACCTACCCATAAAAAATTCATTGTCATTTTTTTTAACCAAATTCGAGTCCAGGTAAATAATTATAGAAGAGTAAGTAAAAAGAGGCACTTTGGACCCCTTTTTACGATTGCGTCTGATACCTGAAATGGGTCATTAATTGTGAATATATTGCATAAATATTTGAACAAAATCCAAATTTTCTTCATTATATTTTGTAGAGGCGTAAAGGACATTTATAAGTTATGGAAGTCATACTGAAGTATTCCACTCTTTCGAAAATTGTATGGGACATCAAAAATGATTCCAAATCATACACGGAGTCATTTAAGGAACTTGTTTACACTTTGGACCACATATATGGAATAAGGCTAAATAAAGACGCTTTAGACAAACTTGAAAAATTCTACAAATCATTTGAGAGAAGGTTGCCAGAATGTTCATTCGCAAAAATCAAGTTTTTCAAAATGTATGAGAAGTGGCTGAAATCGGATCTACTTATTGAAATTAAACCGCTGATTCCCGGCCGGCCTAGCAAAGCATACGACGAAGTTACGGAGAAAACCAAAAAGAAAAAACAAGAGGAACTATTGGCGGCACATCCGCCAAATTTAATAAAAGATACGTTCAAAACAGCATTGTTAAAAACACAACCAAAAAATGTTGGACGAATTGTCGATGTTTTACCATTAGCATCTCCGAAAAGGGTAAAGAGAATGGTAGAAAGTATTCCAACTCCAAAATCGACTACAGAATTCACGGAGGAAGATGCACTGGCCCTGATTTTGAACCTAGGCCTCTCAAGAAACAAATACTCAACAATGAGGAAGGCTCTTCGTGAAAAAGGATGGGGTTGTTTACCCTCAAAACATAAATTGTACAACACCAGGACGAAAATGGTGCCATCAAATATATACGTGGACGAATTAAAAGCAAGAGTGAAACTTGCTGATCTTGTTGAAAATACAGCTGTTAGAATTATTTCTAATTTTACTGAAGAACAGTTGAACACATGTAATAATTCCGAAGTGGTTTTGATCAGCAAATGGGGTTGTGATGGATCATCTGGATTTTCCGAATATAAGCAACAAACAGAAATAGATACCAACTTCGCATCAATTTTCATGGCATCATTAGTACCATTGAGAATGAGATTGTACAAGGACCAATCTTCATCATCGAAAGAAAATGCATTTCAAGATATATGGATAAATAGAACACCTGGGTCAAAATATTTATGTCGCCCAATTCGGTTTGAGTATACAAAGGAAGACCGGAACACAACACGATCTTTGGTGAACGAAATAAAGGAAGAAATTGCTGCATTACCCATGATTGTTATAAACCAATTGGGAAGAAATATAAAAGTTTCGTTTCAACTACAACTCACTATGATCGATGGAAAGGTGGCAAACGCATTAACTGGCGTTATGTCCAATTGGAGATGCAATATTTGTGGCAAGAAGAATGGGCAATTCGAGGACAAGTCTGATGAAAATTTAGTAAACGAAAATGCGCTCAATTTCGGTATTTCGCCCCTGCACTGTAGAATTCGATTCATGGAGTATTGTTTGCATTTATCGTATGACCTTAAATATCGGACTAGCCCTGGAAACCGCGATGTCTCTGCTAGAAACAACCAAGATCTTCACAAAATGAGGCAGGAAGAGAAGAATCGAATCCAGTTGGAGTTTAAACAAAAGGGACTTATAATAGATAAACCTCTTTACGGATACGGAAGCACAAATGATGGCAACTCGGCAAGGCGGTTTTTTGAGGACCCCGTATCGACATCTAAAATAACCGGTCTTGATGAACACTTGCTAAGACGATTCAAAGTGATTTTGGCTGTAATCAATAGCAAAAAGATGATAAATTCAACCAAATTTGAAGCTTATAGTAATGACACAAAAAACATTTTATCTGATTTATATTCGTGGAAAGCTTTAACACCGACAGTACATAAAGTCTTACATCATGGCAAGGAAATTGTGGAATACAACATACTTCCGTTAGGAGAACTTACAGAAGAAGCTCAGGAATCCCGTAATAGAGATGTTAAACAGTTCCGGCTTTTCAATACCCGAAAGAGCACCAAATTTAACCAAAATTATGATTTACTTCAATATTTATTGTTATCGTCTGATCCGGTACTATACAGCATCAGAACTAAATGGCTACCAAAAATATGTGACGATATAGATAAGGACGATCCCGATGCCATTCAAATTAAAGAGCTTTTAAATTTTGATACCTTAGATTATTTGGTAGAGAATAAAATCAAATAATACAAAACTAAAATGCTTTTTTATTTTGGGAGTAGCTAATATACATATAAACGCACGCCGATGCGAAGTGTTTTCGCTCTAAAACACATATTTTTATTCCAATTTTTTTAAACTTTGGCAGGAGACCTTTTTTTATTCTAACACATTTGTATTGTAAACCCTGGGCAAATCTATCAATGTTTTAGTGTAGGCCCCATATAAGGTTCCATTTCACAAATAGACATTTTTATATAGAGTTTAATGAAGTGTAATTGAATTTTAGAGTAGATAGAATCCGAGTTGAGAAATGTTTTATACATCGTTGGAAAGGTATGAAAATTTCCTTTACGATAAGGTATGTTGCGTAAATATGGCTA